>NW_015387072.1:52709-99155 GCF_001527695.2 Protobothrops mucrosquamatus
CACAGATGACTTGATTTTCTCACTTCCAAATTCTCTAACAGCCTAACTCTCATTCTTCAATCAGCAAGAATTGAGCAAATTCTGGATATTGGGGTTGGAGGAGAAGTTGTTTTGTTTTTTGAAAATCCCAGTTCCTGCAAGCAATATACTTTTGATTTTAGCTTTGTTCTTCCCCATGTAGCTAGGAATATATTATTATCATTCTTGTCAGCTATCTCTTAAAACAAGTTCTTTAGGCAAGGTAAAACAAAACAGATTAGTTTTGTATACTTAAATACTAAATTAACATCCCAAACAACCCTAAAACTAGCACAAGAATGATTAAATTCTGGCTAGTGCTTTGAAACGTAACAAGAACTAAAACCATCTCAGAACTAAAAATAGTGCAAATGTCATCAGCAACAAAGTCTTTGTAAATCAAAACTGTGTTTGCCCGTAGTTAATCGGTTCAGCGAAAGACCTAATGCCTGCATTTCTGCAATAGGATAGACTTGGTTCATTTAAACCTTGGCTTCTTTGGTGAAGGCGAATAATGTTTGATTTCAGTCTGCTTGGTGAAGTTTATGAGTCTATGTATTATTGAAACTCAGAAATTGGGTCAATTCAGTGATCACGTTAAGTGTGTGGAGGCATGCATTGAATTATACATTAGGTCTTTAAACCTCCCCATTAATCTTTCAAACGGATGTGGCTCTTAAAGGTCCAAGAGATTTTTTTTAAAGGGCTTGTCTGTCACTGAAAAGAGAAAATGTGGGTTCCAGACAAACAATCCAAAAGAAAGCTGTCCCCAGACATGAAATGCATGTTTTGCCTCCAGTGACAAGGAAATGGACAGTCATTAACCTTCTCAGCAGTGACATTCAGTAATTTGTTTAATTAGATTTTTTAAAGGATGGGGGAGCAAAAAGAAGGAAGGCATGGAGGGATTGAGGCTGAAGTTTCACGAATTGTGAGTTCTGAGAAACATTACAGGAAATCTAGAACTTGTTAAGAAAACACTATCTTGGTGGGAAGGTACTGTAAATGAGAGCTTCCTTCTAACTGTTGCCAGCCCAAGCTGATTGTTATAATGAGAGTTTTAGACCAATGCATCTAGAAGCTGCCAGCAAGGAGAAGGCTATATCTATGGGTTAATTTTATAATGGTCCAATGGACCAAAAGACACCCAATTTCAAATTATTCCTTCAGGCTCCACAAAACTCATTGACCTACTCCCTCAACCTACTTGAAGATAAATGGGCAAAACCCATGCAGATCAGCTTAAGACTATTGGGAGAGCATGAAATACAACCATGATTTTAATCACTGTCATACGCATCATCAACAACAGTTCAACACATCCTCACTGTGAACTGAAAACAGAGCCAAGAACTCTATCATCAAACTGTTTGCAGCCAAAAATATAATATAACATAATAGGAACAGGTGAGGGAGCCGAGTGCTATCCTGCAAAGGAAACAAAGATATAACACTCAGCTGCTTCAAAAGGCTAATACTGTACATAAGATTTCCTTCTCGATAATTGCATTCAGACAACATGCTTAACCAAGTAAAGTAGAGACCAAGTATCAGTATATGTACAATGAGCTATGTTTTGTTAGCTTTTTATGGCTTAATGTGCTCTGCGAACTCACACCCTTTGGTTAGTTTATGGTGCAATGTATTGTACTTTTTCTGCAGAATACAGTACAATGTATTGTACAAAGTACACACATTCAGCAGCCATCCGGTTAAAACATTTCTGTGCACTCAGTGCAATCAGAGTCTCTCCTCCTCACTTCCTCATCTGTAAAATGGGTGTGCCTCTGACTTCCCTTACAACTGGGGTGTCAAACTCGCAACATCACATGACATGCTGTGAAGTATCGTGACTTTTTTTTCCATTGCTGGCAATGGGGTGGGCGTGGTTTCGGCATGACGCATTCTGGCCTACAGGCCGGCAATTTGATACCCCTGCCTTACAAGGATTTTTCTGCATGTTAAAGTGTTACAAAAGTTAGAAGCAGCTGTCACAATGGCCACAATGAAAAATTCCTTGCAGAAATGGGTAAATCACTACCCAGTTGTAACTACGTATTATTGGTCCAGCCTGAATTACAGAGGACTGCAAGACCCAGTGTGGCTGGAGGAATATACAATATTCCTTTTCCGATATAATGCATACATCATCAAAAAGTGGCAATGCAATTATACAAAATGAGCCAGGAAGTTTTTGATTCAAATCCTGTCTTTGCCAGTACCTTTTTTAAAAAGGTAATGTCTCTCTGCCTCCACCTGATAGTTGCTATCAGGATTAATGGATGCAATTTGTCAGGACATCAAACAATTGCCCAGCTGGGAAAAGGGCCCATAGCTCAGTGGTACATCCTATACTTTATGCATGCTCAGTACAATTAAAGAAGGAAATCTTGCAAGCCCATTATATCACACTTTTCCCCTGGGAGCTGAAGGTAGTACATCTGAGGATTTCCCAGTTTTTATTCCTAGAACCACCATGGGCTATGAGAGAGAAACCCAGTCGCTGCATGAGTGGAAGGAACTTGAATCCAGATCCTCTTCCCTGCTTCCAATTTTTAAAAACCCACCTTATCTGGTGCTCTCCAGATAGTTAAGATAACAATGCCCACAAACCAACCATTCTGCCAGTTGTTATCTTAGCTAAGAATGATGCAAATTGTAGTCTTAATAATCAGAGGGCAATTGGTTGAGGAAAGGTAGAGTAGGACCATCCTGGAGATGGGCAAATAGTCTCTTTCCCGAGGCAGCTTGGTATTTTCAGCTATCCAAGCAATGAGGTGAGCCAGAGAACTCTCAGAGGATGTGATATCTATGTCCCTCTTTTATTTGCTGTCCCCAGCATTTAAGAATCTCGGTTGCATACACTTAAAAATCAGGTCATTTAAAAATCTAGTGGCTAAATATGCATATCATGCAAGGCGGATTTTGATTTGTTTGCCTCAGTGGTTCAATGGGTTATGTGAACCAAGTCCATTGGATTATGGTTTAATATGTTGAGAGAACCCAAACTGAGGAGGCTGGTTACCAGGTTAAGTATATAACATGCTGACCCATATTAAATCCTAAGCAGGTAAAATCTCACATGCAATGTCTATGTTCACATAACATGCTTACTCATGTCCTGATTTAACTTTATGGCCAGACTGACAACAAGTATGTGAAATCAATAGTTGAATTCCCACTATATGATGAAGTACTACCTATACCATTTTAATCTAGTGTGCTCCGCAGATTCAACCTTAGATCTTATGCTGATGAACCCAAAGGATCTCCTTAACTTAGCTTATGTCATTTACAGGCTATTCTCTATTTCTGTATATCAGCAGATGGTTCTTTTTCATTTCTGTTCACCTACTTATACAAAGTCTTACACATTGATTGGCTGGACTGTTTGCACAATTCATGCTTTCTTTTCACTTTTGCCTGGTCTTAGATGTTCCTGTTATGCCTTTTCTTGCAACCACTACAGTAAACTTCTGTTTTACCGTGCAACTTTCCATGTGCCAAAATGTGCCTTCTTTGCAAATAAAGAGGATTTCCCCTTAGGGCACTTTTTCACAACATTCAGAGCAGAAAGCAGGAATATACATAATCTCTACACAACATCCCTTATCAAATTGCAACTTCAAATCCCCTGGGAATGTTTCCAAATTATCCTTGGTGATTTATTCCAAAAAGCTACTTAGTGCCCTAAAATGGACTAAGGTTCTTATCTTTCCTCTGTTGCCTTTGCAAAAATGTGATCCACCCTATAACCCAAGCTTTGGGCAGTGGAGAAAAAACCCTTAGGAAACCTCCAGGTCATCTTCTCCTAGGAAAACATTTGTTCCTCTTCTCTTCCCCCTCAAAAAACAAAACCTTTCATTTCTTTTGCTCCTGGGTTGTGGTGATCAAATAAGAGCACTGGAGCTTTAGGAAAATAACATGAAAAGATGTAAAATTCCAGGGATGCTGGGAGTGTATGTGCTGAACATTAATTTCCAAAGCATATAACTATGTGCTATCTCCTTCTCTGTCTCTCTGTCTCTCTCTTTCTCTCTGTGTCTCTTTTTCTCTCTGTGTCTCTCTTTCTCCCTCTGTCTCTCTTTCTCTCTCTGTCTCTGTCTGTCTCTGTCTCTCTCTCTCTCACACACACACTCACACACACACACAAAAGGAAGACCTAGCTATCTTTCCCATCTCCCTTCCCCATCCAAAAGAGAGCTGTCAAATTACTGTAAGTCAACATCCCCATCATCTCAGGGACCAATGTCTTGCTTTTAATTTCTCCACCAGAGAGCTGGAGAAGAAGTGCATTCTTTGAAACCAAGCCAAGTCTCAAGAGCTTCCATGAAGCCCTTTGGGTTATTGTTTTCTTCCTTTACAAAACAAAACGAATAACACTGAGAAAATCTGAGGGATGCTGAATCTCTCATCTGCCTCCTTCTCCCGAGAGGCACAATCGCTATCCACCTTCTGCCGTTCCCCCCTCCCCCGCCCCCCTTACGAAGCTCCTATTCTTTCCACTGATCTTTGCAAAGAGAGAATACCAAGCCCAATCAAACAGATACAACAGATGGGACCGCAGCCAAAAAGCCTCTTGCTAAGCTTTCCTGCACCTCCTCCTCCACCACTGCCGCGTCTCCCTTAGGCAATTGCAGGGCTTCGCGGTCTGCTGTGACCCTCGATCCAGCTCTCTCCCCCACAGTCCCCATCTTCCTCCCCCTCGGCCCAGACAAACAAGGATGTCCCCCTCCAGCCCTCTCCTGTCTTACCATACCTTGCTGGGGAATTCTGCGCCCTTGTGATCTTGTGTCCGTGCCAGTCACTGCAGCTGGGTTTGGCCTCGCCTCTCTCCTGCCAGCCTCTTCTCCCTTCTGGATTCCCCGGGATCTCAGTCTTCTCTGTCTTCTGCCTTGCCTCGGATTCTTGCCCCAGCTCCGGCTCCGGCCTCTTCGCCGGCCAACCTTGCTTTTCGACAATCGCCCTGCCGTCCTCTTTCGGAGCATCCCCCAGTGAACGGCTCCTGAAGTGCTGGACAGCTCAGGACCATAGAGTCAGCGGCGGCGTGGTGCAAGACCGTCACCTGACTCCCAGCTTTCACCTTCCACAGAGCCCCCTAAAGACGAGAAGAGAAGGAAACAGGCAAGAAGCTGAAGATAAAAGCGTATACGGTAATCCAGTTTTATGATGCGCTTGCCTACACACACACACAGACACACACAGACACACACACAGACACTTCACCGGCTTGCCTATATGCATTCAGAGAGAGAAAAGGGGAGGGAGATGATTTTTTAAAGCAGCAAACGGAACAATATATTTTTGAAAGCAAAACGAACTGGCTTCTGTCTTTTTCAGTAGTTCTAGTACAGGGGTAGGCAACCTCGGCTCTTTTATGACTCATGGACTTCAACTCCCAGAATTCCCGAGTCAGCTATGCTGACTCGGGAATTCTGGGAGTTGAAGTCCATGAGTCATAAAAGAGCCGAGGTTGCCTACCCCTGTAATCTAGTATAAGTAACACATAATAGTCAATGTGAGAGTGACGCTAAAATGTGTACGTGAAGTGCTTCTAACAAGATATGGAACCATTTGCAAAACTCTGGATGGGCCACCAGAGAGGAGGAAAGAATCAAACTGTTCTGCATCCCTTTGCTGACACATCTAGTGGTTGTCTGGATTTTGCAGCCCTGATATATTAGACCTAATTTAAGGAATCAGACAAGCATCTGGACTCTCTTCTCAGAATTGCTTTCCATCGCTTTCCCCCCACTCTGTATAAAATATTCAATTTTATCTATTAAATTATTTATTTATGATATTGATCTGACCGCCTGAAACCAACCAGGTAGTAGGCAGCTTACAGAATATTAAAAGAAGAATGCAAAAATCAGAATAAGAATGAAACAAATGTCATTCAATACATTTTAGAAATACATAAAAATAATAGCTATTTCCTGAGCACATGAAATTTCCCAAGAACTGGTTTTTTAATTTTTTTTATTCTCTCTTATTTATTATAGTTATTCATTTGCACTTAACAAAAAAAAAAACTGGATTTCTCCTGAGCAAGTTATAATTTTCATGTCATTCACTGATGGATGATTCTGTTTTGACTATATAAGGTCACCCTTCAGACAATGAACAATGGCAATTACAGTACAGGAGTTGAATGCTGAATTCACTTTGATCAGTGTTTTATTTGCTTAACTGGTTGAAACTTCCTGTTTTACTGCAGATTCTGATTATACTATTGATACCTGTAAACAAGCAAGAGGCTAATAAGGAACTGCCCAATATTTTTAAACTAAATGCGAAGACATCAGTAAGGAGATGAGGAGCAAAGAGATTTCATACCATAAGAACTGTGTTGAATCAGAGCAAAATTCAATCTAGGCCAGCATCCTATTTATAATAGACACCAATTATATCCTTTAAGAAAAGCCTCTGGAGAGTAAAAAGCCAATAGACAGTTTTGATTTTATAGCCAGCCAAATGTAAGCAAATAATGGTTAAACAACTTTTAGCTTACTTCAGGAACAAGAAATATTTTGGTCCAGAGCACTTCTGGAATTTGGAAAACATGACAGATACACTTACAAAATAGATGCCATCAAGGTCTGCCTAGTCATAATAGTGAATTAGTGACCTCCTTCTTCAATTAGGTCTTTTAAATAAAGGAGTCCACAGGATATGGTCAAAAGATGGTGGCCACAATGGTGCATTTGAAACTAGATCCTTTTATTATGAGCACCGTGCATGTCACATACACAAACAAATAGGTCTTCAAGCATAGATCTTCTTGACTGTTTTGACTACATCCTCTGGGTACCCTATTTAAGTGAGATATTTGTGTGGCACAAACATATCTATTGAAATAGGAGAGGCTAGTCTTCCACAGCATGTTGCCTTCCTATTTATTTTATTAAATTTGTAAATGTCAGGTGAAACAGGAAGTTATTATAGGGAAGAAGTAAGATATCTGGAATCTATTAATGTCTTCAACTGCTAGGGTCTTTGTTCCAGATTCAACATGTTACATTACTTCAGCTTCAATTATCTGTAGGTCATTGAATGGATCACATATTTTTTTAAAGAAACATTTCTGTCTATAGGACAGAATCAGATTTTGGGCCAGTAAGATTTTGTTGGTGGGTTTTGGCAGCAGAAAGTCACACTAAATGCATTAATAATCTTCATTTTGACAATTGAGAACTCCCAGCCACTTTGTCCAGATAAGATCTAGTATACCATGAACCTGTGCACCAGGAAAATATTGGCAAGACTTACTGCCAATACTATCTCCTTCCCCATTGGCCAGACAAACAGAAGTAGGTGTGATTTGACCATAGAAATCAAGCAGTGTTTGGGAGATACATTTTGTGTGGCCAGGCCTTCATTGGAGATGTTTTCCTTTTCAATCTCTCCTTCTCACTAGCTCTTTTTCTTGAAGGATCATGCAGATGTTATGAGTCAGGACTCAGATGCTGACCCTACATGTGAAGAAGAGCAGAACCTATGAATGTCAGCCTCAGGAAACACAAAACCAAGAACCACATGAGGCTGATCAAAAACAGGACAGCTGGACAGCTGGAGAATCAGATAAGGATGACATAAGACCTCCCAGCCCCTGCACCCAGTAAGTAAAGAGGAGAGTAGAACAGAGTAGAACAATCCTGATTCCATGTTCCTTTGCTGGAAACAACTGTCTGATCTCTGGCTCTTGTATGACAAATCATGTGGATTCTGCATCTGAAATTCTGATCTTTGGACTGATTGACCACTGACCCAATTCTTGGAACTTTGGACTGACTGGGACTATTTTTTATGCTATTTTTTATGCAAGCATCAGTCAGTGACTCTGTTTTGATTTGCGTCCTCTGACTGTTGTTATCTCTTTGACCTTGAGTAAATTGTGAACTACAATAGCAACTGTGTGAGAATCAGTATTTGAACCCAGTAGCAGGACAGTAGGCAAAGCAGAGCAACTGACTGAGATTTGGAGTTTCTACCCTGATAGAGTTCATCCTAGTCTATCTGGAACAAAATTTAATCCTCTGGAGATTCAATGCCTTGCTCAACTGGTCCTTTTTATAGTATTCCTACAGTATATTAAATCCCCCACTGCTCATTTAAGAATGTGGGAACAGAGCTAGGTGCCTTTTGATGTGCTTTCATACATGCAGGACATCAAATAAGGAATATGCATGTGTGGACAATCTAAGAGAGAAAAGGAAATTCTATTGCAAAAGGGAGCAATAGAAATTTAAACAAGCAAGAAGTTAAATGAAAACTGAAATAGCAAACAAGACTTGCACGGTTCTAGACACTACATTTTGCCAAGTTCAGTATGGATTACTCCTGTGTAAAATCCTATAATAGTTTTTTTTCAAACTTGTCAACTTCATAATATGTGGATTTCAACTCCCAGAATTCCCCAGCCAGCCAATAACACTGTTTTAAGTCAATGTGACTTATGCCCAGGTAAATGCCTATAAAATTACAACCTTCTTGTGTAGCAGAGTTTATTATTTACTATTTCAGTTCCTGTGCCTTTCTACCCCTTGGGCAAATGGTCATATGGTTAAGACTGAACTTTGGAAAGTGAATTGGGGACAGGTGTCTTATTCATACTTATTTGGTGAATTTATAAACTGCTGTTTAGTACACAATTCCCAGGGTGTGCTATTATTCACATAATTAATCTTGCCTTTCACAAAAAGGCACCCTTCCCTGTTCACAAGCATCTCAGTGTAGAATTATTTTCTGAGCATTTTTCTCACCATCTCCATTCCCTCTACCTCTTCCAGGGAGGGGGGGGGTGCTCTCATTTTTACTTTGAAACAACAACAAAAAAGGACTCCTATCCTTTAATACGAGAAAGCTGCTGGGGAAAAGGCATAGGGTTTTCTTTGCATTAATAGAACTTGAACATTGCAGCAGCGGAAGCTTGGTGCGTTGCTGCTGAGCAGTGTGGTAAATCACAGCAGATGAATTAAAATCCCCAAATAAACCAGTAAATGGCAATCATAAAATCTCCAAACACCCTACATAAATCAGGAAGGAAAATCTTTTTCAGCAGATTTGCAGAAGGAGAGAGCTCTATTTAAGGAGGCCCTATTTCTATGAAAAAAGAGTATATCAAGATGCAGGAATGGAGAACTGGGCAGTTGGAGCTCTCTGGTCAAACAAGTGATGGGTAGAAGAGCAAGTGGCAGAAAGTAGGTCACAAATATGTCAATATAAAGCTGAAATTGGGAGGCAGCTTTTATTACTTTCGATCCAAGGAAGAAAGTCATTGCTTTGCATGCAGAAAGCCCAAAATTGAATCTCCAGGTGACATTGGAGCCCTTCTGCCTGGATTCTGCTATAGGGTTCTGATAAACTGTAATGAGCTTTGCTTGGTTTAGGGCAGTGATGGCGAACCTTTTAGAGACCGAGTACCCAAAAACCACCTCGCCCCTGTCCTATCCACCTCTCCTGCCTGCAGGGCCACCCACCACCTCCACGGCCCACCACAGCAGATCACCCAGGCAGCCCAGCAGCGTCATGGCGGCCACACCCTCTGCACCCTGCAGCATCATTTGTATGCAATGGGGCACGAGGGCGGAGTCTTGTCCTCACTGCTTGGCTGCCATGTGCTTGGCTGCACTGCTCTGCGCAGGCTGCGCCCGGGGCAAGTCTCCTCCGGGGAGGCTGCTGGTAAGGAGGGGGCCACGGGGGGTGGCGGGACTGGGGCGACGGTGTGCATGCCCACAGAGAGGGCTCTGAGTACTGCCTCTGAGACCCGTGCCATAGGTTCGCCACCACTGATTTAGGGAGTGGTATAGCCAGGATCACCAGATTTAGGTAGCAAAAACCCACATGACCATGAGGTGGTGGCCAAGAAACAGAAAACTATCTCTTTGCTGCCATCAAATGATGGTCTGGGTTTTGCAGCTCAGACTCAATAGTTTGGTCTGCTGTAATTTATAAACCATAGTTTATGGCTGAATTTGATGTCTGAACCATACTGCTATGATTTGAATGAACTATGATTAAAACTGCAGTTTAGCAGGTTTCAACCTAGCCTATCTCTTTTCTACTATTTAATAGCTATTCGGATTTTAGCAGTTCAGATCTTGAAGCTCCATCTGGCTGGCTGGCTGAAGTTTACATAACAAAGCACAGTAGACCAAAATGGAGTTCGGTAACTTGGGATTTCCATGATGTATGAATCAGGACATGACCAAATGACTTATGACCACTCCTCTCAATTAATCCCATTGCAGCATCCCCACAGTCATGTGATCAAAATTGAGCACTTGGCAACCAGCATGTCTTTATGATAGTTGCAGCGTTCCAGGCTCATAGGATCACCATTTGCAACCTTCTTAGATGACCTCCGACAAGCAAAGTCAATGGGGGAAGACAGATTTGTTTAATGACCGGGTGATTCACTTAAAACTTGTAGTCAAAGAGGCAATATAATGATGATACCATGTGACATTCATGAAGCCACCAGAAGCACTGACCCACAGATGTCTTATTATGAATGCCTGTACTGTATATTAAATGGAGCCTAAGAGATAAGTTGGAATTGTTATTGATATCCTGACTACCCTGCTACCTGGCTTTAATTCTGGGGGATTTCAATCTTTGTCCCTTGAGAATAGATTCTGGATGAGCCCAGGAGATTAAGGACTCTCCACCAGGCATAGACCTATCCCAGGAGATCATGGGCCCAACATATGCAGATGGTTGCACACTAGATTTTATCTTTCTTTTACAGGGAAGATTCTGGAAAAGGCGTGAGGTAGGGGAATCCAGCTACAGAAGATCCTACATAAAACAGTTGCTGTTTTATGAATATTAACTTGCAGTTAGTATTCAGGCCTGGGCATAGGATTACAATGACATTAGCACCCTAATGAATTAGCTTTGTCAGGACCTGAGTGGAGGGAATATTTTCAATCAGTTCCTCTTAGATTTCTCAGCAGCTTTCAACAGAACTGGCCATGATATTCTTCTGGACACGATTGGTACTTGCAGGTCCTGTTCTGCATTGATCCCACTCCTTTTCAATGGAATGGAATGCATGGAAAAAGAGCAAAGTAAGATTACACAGAGCCTAGCCTTTTTCCCCTTGGTACCCCTTTTTGGAACATCTGGTCTCCTGAGATACTTATAGATCTGGAGCTGCTTTACATCGCTCTTTTCCTTCACATTTTGAATGGAAATTTTGAATTTGGAAAGTGGGTATTCTATAATAATGTAAATATGATCAAACCACTTTACAATGTCTTGGTAAGGCCACACTTGGAATACTGTATCCAGTTTTAGTCATCACGATGTAAAAAAGATGTTGAGACTCTAGAAAGAGTGCAGAGAAGAGCAACAAAGATGATTAGGGGACTGGAGGCTAAAACATATAAGGAACGGTTGCTGGAATTGGGTATGTCTAGTTTAACGAAGAGAAGGACGAGGGGGGACATGATAGCAGTGTTCCAATATCTCAGGGGTGGCCACAAAGAAGAGGGAGTCAAGCTATTTTCCAAAGCGCCTGAAGGCAGGACAAGAAGCAACGGGTGGAAACTAATCAAGGAGAGAAGCAACCTAGAACTAAGGAGAAACTTCCTGACAGAACAATTAACCAGTGGAACAACCTGCCTCCAGAAGCGGTGAATGTGCCAACACTGGAAGTTTTTAAGAAGAAACTGGACAGCCATTTGTCCGAAATGGTATAGGGTTTCCTGCCTGAGCAGGGGGTTGGACTCAATGACCTCCAAGGTCCCTTTCAACTTTATCATTATTATTATTAAATAAACCTGCATCCTAGGATCTGTGATGGCATATAGCACTTAACAATAGTACTTAGATTTATGTGCTGCTTCACAGTGCTTTAAAGCATTCTCTTACCAGTTTACAGAGTCAGCATGTTGCCCAAAAAATCTGGGTCCTCATTTTACCGACCTTGGATACATGGAAGGCTAAGTCAAACATGAGCTAGTCAAGACTGAACTCCTGGCAGTGGGCAGAGTGAGTCTGCAATGCTGCATTCTAAACACTGCACCACCACAACTCATTCTTCCAAAGTAGATGTAAATCTCAAAATTATATGGGATGTTGTGTTAATTGTATTTTTATATTAAATTTGAGTTGAATTAAATCAAAGTTGATTGATCAGGTTGACTGTGAATCTTGCATGTCACACCAAAGCCAAAACAGACATTAAGGTGAAAACGTTTGTCCATTCTTTTCATTTATTTGATTTTGATGTTTCTAGACTCCAACCTACTTATGTTGAATAATGGCCCTCCACAAGTAGCTCGGAAGAATAATTACTTGCCTGATTAGAGATTGCCCTAACCAAAGCCAAATTAGCTTGGCAATGCATTACTTGGCAATGGGAATCTAAGAAAATCGCTTGCCAATTAAAATGACTCTAGGGTTAGGGTTAGGGTTAGATCTACTTAGAGTCATGGCTAAACACTATGCCTAGGGATTGATTCTTAGAGGTGTTCTAAAGAAAGAGACATTGACAACTTCATTCAAAGTTGTTTGTTGGCCCACAGTAAAATACATGGGAAAATGCCATTGTCAATTACTTGAATCTAGGGTTATGGTTAGGGTTAGGTCTACTTGGACTCATGGCCAAAAACTAATGCTAGGGATAGATTCTTAGAAGTTTTCTAAGGAAAGAGACATTGGCAGCTTTTTGTTCAAACTTATTTGTGGACCACAATAAAATATATGGGAAAATCCCATTGATAATGAAAATGAATTAGGTTAGGGTTAGGGTTAGGGTTACAGTTAGGAATCATGGCGAAAAACTGCTAGAGATAGATAATTAGAGATTTTATAAGTTATGTGACACTGACAGCTTTTCCTTCGTAGTTGTTTGTGAACCACACTAATATAAATGGGAACATTCCATTGCCAATCTTTTACTGTTGTCTGAAAGAGAAGCTGTCAACACTGCATTCCTTAGAAAACAACTAAGAACCTCTCCCTAGCACTGGTTTTTGGCCATGACTCCATGTAGACCTGTCCCTGACCCTAACCTTAAACCTAGATTCATTTTAATTGGAAATGAGATTTTTCCCATGTATTTTACTGTGTTCCACAAACAACTACAAATGAAAAGCTGCCAATGTCTCTTTCCTTAGAAAACCTCTAAGAATTTATCCTCAGCATTAGTTTTTGGTCATGACTCCAAATAGACCTAACCCTAACCCTAGGGAGAGGAAGGGGAGGGGGGAGAAGGAGAAAGAGTAAGAGCAGGAGAAGGAGATTTGGTAACCCTGCTCTAAGAAGAAGGAAAATGAATGATAGGAAGAACAAATTCTCTTCCAACAGTGCCAGATAACAGTGCCTAAGCTCACTCCACCCATTTCTAGCTGCTCTTTTTATCTTGCCAATGAAATATTCATGGGGCTTCTGCTCTGAGCAATGACTTTGCCTTCATTCTAGGTCTGCTTCTTAATAGCTTCGATAGTGCAGGCCGTAAATGTAATTCGTAGGGAAAGTGGGCTGCGTGCATTGCAATTTTGAACATGCATGGATGGCGGGCAGCAATTGTTTCTTTGTATGGTACTAAACCATGTAAGTATGGCAATTAAAATAGGGAGCAGAGGTTTTGCTGGTCCTTTTTTTGTTTCTAAAGTGGCTCATCTCAAAAAAAAAAAAAATCAGGAAGATCTGCCACAGATTTTGGCCTAGCAAATAATGTAGCATGGTTCAGCAACAACTTTCATTGTGATATCTTGGCCATATTTCTCATTCAGAGACACAAGCAAGCAGGAGGAAAGAGAAATTTTGGAGCATTGCAATTTTGAAAGAGGGCATTGCATCTATCCATCCCACCACATGGAACCACGTTGGAGATTTCCATCAATTTAATTTCGGGAGCAGGGACCTCTCTACTTCACTCAGAATATTCTGCTTCTAGAATTTTCTAGCTTTAAAAAGAGGAGCCGGACTTGGAAAACAGGTCTTCAGAAGCATAAAACACTCTTTATTCTTCTTTCCTTTTCCACATTTTTAAGAATTTCCCAGCAGGAATGTCCATAGGAGAGTCGGAGTCAAAAAAAGTCAAAATGATACCTGGGTGCATGCACCATTGAAGCCCCTTATGTAGCATATGTTTAAAGGGGGGCAGGATTTCAATCATATGATTGCGACTGGCCATTTTGATACTTTTTTATACTTGCCTATGGATGTCCATCCTTCCAAGACAAGTTACAAAAATCAACAATAACCTGGCCCTCAAGTGCATAATCTGAAGACATAAGGAAATCTGTTGGCAAAGAACAGGGGGGGGGGAATAAAGGGCGTGGTAGGTCTCATTGTCCAGCTAATATAATCTGAATTGGATAACACAGAGATTTGAACTGTCTCGCTATCCAGGCCTCTTTCTTCTCCTCTACTAATCTTTCCTCCGTTTGTCTTTCATTCCTAAATTCAAGCTTAATTTGCCCACCACCATCTTGTATGGCAAACAGGAATGATTTGGACAGGTGGTCAAGGAGGAAGGTGTGGTGACACAGTGGTTAGAATGCAGTATTGCAGGCTAACTTTGCATTCCACTGCCAGGAGTTCAATCCTGACCAGCTCGAGGTTGACTCAGCCTTCCATCCTTCTGAAGTCAGTAAAATAAGGACCCAGGTTGTTGGGGGCAATATGCTCACTCTGTAAAGTACTTAGAGAGGGTTGTAAAGCACTGTGAAGTGGTATATAAGTCTAAGTGCTATTGCTATTGCAATTGTTAAAAAAATCAAGATGGTGATGTAATGGTATGTGTGGATGACCTTGGGATACAGGGGGAAAACCACAGCCAAGGAAGAGATGTGGAGAGACCTGGCCAATAGAATCACCAAGAGTCCAACACAACTGAATAGATATCATCATCATCATCATTGTCATCGTCATCACAGCCCACAAAAGGAATGTGGGCATGAGAAATGTCTCAGAAGGGACTCTCCACAGTTTCTTGGGCTGTAACGGCAAGGGGGGAGAAATGTACTTAGACTTGCAAGATTCTGTTTATCTAACCTTACGATAAAGTAGAATTCATCTGTCTGGTCATGCTTCCTGACTGGATTACCTCACAAGGCTGACAATAATCTTGCAAATCTTAAATCCCCCCCCTCACTTTTACACCCAAAGAAACTAGAGGGGATCTCTTCTAAAGCATTTGCCCATGTCCCTAGTTCTTCTGTGGAGTTAGCTGTCATTTGCTTAAAGGTTATCTAGTCTGCAGATCTACTACCATTTCAGATGGTCACACTCATATCATAATCTATAGCAGGGGTGGGCAACTATGGCCTCTTTACAGCCTATGGACTTCAGCTCCCAGAATTCCTGAGCCAGCAGTGCTCAGTTGAAGTCCACAGGTCATAAAGGGGCCACAGTTGCCCACTCTTGATCTGTGGTGTACATTATACATTATCTCCACTATACATTCAGTTTTCTCATGATTAGGCCCTGATTAATATTGTCAGGTTTGTATGGGCAGGATCTGCTACAGCTAATCATGAAAATGAGAGAGAATGAGAAGAGCTGAGCTTGGTAGCAGAAGGTTTAACCTTCAGATATTAAGTATGCACTGTAAGGAAAAGCTTAGCTGTGACATTTCACACTATCAGCCCACATTTCTAGTCAAGGAGAATAAAAGACCAAGTTTGGAGGCTTTTTTTTCTTCAGGAACTGTATTATCAAAACCCATGAGTCCAATTAACATACTGGCAACACAATGATTGTACATATCAAAGACCGTGTGCATCATGTAATCCTAAATATTTGTAGGATGGGCATCCCACTCTGCATATACCATAAATCAAAGATATAGTTAATATACTGAATAAATAACCTTTCTTCCCCACATCTTAATGATTCATGCAGTTTCCTTCTCTTTCTCACCAGTCCCTTTTGCTCTTGAACCTTCCTCTCCCGTTGTGTTGTTTTGAAGGCAATCCGCCAGCACATTCTAGCAAAAAACAAGTTGGAGCCAATTCTTAATAGCCCGTAATTAATTTTCATTTCCTTTAGTGGAGGGAGAAAAGCCAAGTTTGCTAGAGTCTTGCCTACCATTTAGTGATTAACCTTCAGGTGAGACATCACTTAAAGTAATGCAATAGGAAGGAAACTTGGGGTGAAATTATCCTCGAAGAAGGACATATAGAATGACTAAATGACTTTCATTTCTGGCACCACCTGGAAAGACTGGGATCAGGTTTCTGCTCTGCCATAAATCTTGATGGTTAATTTGGGTGTCTCACACTGCCCATTACTCTAAATCAATGTTTCTTAGCCTAGACATGTGAAGGAAATGTGTGGACCAACTACCAGAATTCTAGAAAATGTGCAGAGAAGAGCAACAAGAATGATTAGGAGGTTGGAAGCTAAAACATACAAAAAATGGTTACAGGGATTGGGTATGTCTAGTCTAATGAAAAGAAGGACTAGGGGAGACATGATAGCAGCGTTCCAATATTTGATGGGCTCCTACAAAGATGAGGGGGTCAAACTATTTTCCAAAGCACCAAAACACAAGACAAGAAACAATGGATGGAAACTAACCAAGGAGAGAAGTAAACTAGAACTAAGGAGAAATTTCCTAATGGTGAGAGCAATCAACCAATGGAACAACTTGCCTTTAGAAGTTGTTAGTGCTCCATCAGTGGAGGTTTTCAAAAAGAGTCTGGACAATCATTTATCTGAAATGGTATAGGATCTCCTGCTCAAAAAAGGGGTTGGACTAGAAGACCTCTAAGGTTCCCTTCCAACTCTATTATTCTATGTTCCATGTTCTAATTTTCAGCATTGGCTTTGCTGACTGAGGAACTCTGGAGGTGAATCCATCCATCTGGAAGTCAAGGAGGTTGAGAAATACTACTCTGTTGTAAAATGAGGGTGCACAACTTTCATTGGTTTGAGGCCCTGTTGCAAAAGTAGGCCAGGCTTCTTAAGGAATCAAATGGTGCATGAAGCCTCAGGAAAACCTGAGGCATTCTTTTTGTTCCCTAGCCCAGAGGTTTCCAACCTTTTGGGCACCAGGGACTAGTTCCATGGAGAAAGGTTTTTCCATGGACCAGAGAGCGCATGGTTTTGTATGCTGCCTGCATCCCATGGATGAGGCTTTGCTTGTTTGTACGGACTGGTTGCTGGCATGTTGCGGCCCGGTACCGGTCCATGGACTGGAGGTTGGGGACCCCTGCCCTAGCCCAAAGATTTCAAACTTGGCAGTGCTGTAATCCTCCAAACCCATCTGAAATCTCTCTTCAGAAAATTCCAACAGTTTCTTGGGGGCTAAAGCTAGCAAGAAATTAATAGCCATACTTAGAAAACAAGTTTCAATCAAGCAATAACTGGCAGAACCTAAAATCTCATGGTAGAGAAGTACAGAGATAACATTGGAGTAGAAATGCAAGAGCAGCTTAGCCCTGAAAGAAACAGTGAGAAAAAAGCTCAAGATTGCTCCAAAGAGAGATGCAAAGAATGAATTAAGCAGTCTTCTTTCTCCATGCTACCTGTCACTTCCTTGCCATCTTCTCCCATTAGTAGACTGATCATTTCCTTGACTTTTTTCTTGTTTCTAACATGTTTAAAGAAACTTTTTAAATTATTTTTTGCTTTTGTTACAAGTCTTCGTTCATTCTGAGCCTGAGCTTTCCTGACTTTGTCCTTGCAGATTCAGGCTATTTGCTGGTATTCTGTTTTAGTTATATGTCCCTCTTTCCATTGTTTATATTGATAATTGTTTTAATATTTTTATCTGATAAAGCAATAAGCTACCATTTTATCACAAGTACCATGAGCATTCTATGAATGGTAGATTAGAAATTTTAAAATACATATATCCAAGCATACAATATATATATGACAGCATCCTTATAAGAATTATGGAAAGAAAAAAAAGAAATTTTTAGACCTTTTCAAAAATTTGACAAGCTGAGTTTGCTAATTTTAAAGAAAGCTCACTGAAGCAGATTTTTAATACGAGAAGGACTGAATATTTAAAAGGTCCCAATTTTTTATCTCAGAACTATTAGAGGGCTTGGTTGGTATTTCAGGGATAAGGAAAACTGAATACCATATGATGGCTCCATTTACTGGAGGCTGTTTTAATCAAACTCAGAATAAGCACTGTCACCTCCAACCAATACAGTTCACAGCAGGACAGTGCAAAGAGCAGATTTGACTTTCCTAATATATCCCTGGATAGAACTTTGAGGGTTTCTGACTCACAATTACTGAATTACAAATTATTATGATTATTTATGGGGGAAATGCCTGTTTTAAAACTTAAAATAAGCTGGTGAACTGAAGAAAGGTTAAGGGGGAAACATAGGCAGGAATCTGTCTGGAAAAAAAATGATCCCTATTTGGAACTCATATCTAAGTAAATTTCAGATTTAGGGTTTTTTTTAAAAAATAAAATTGAAAAGTAGGATTTTTAGTAGATGTCATCTGGATGATGGCCCTTGGGATTCTAATCAGCCTGTAAGGAAATACAAAATTCATTTTTAATTACAGTTTTAATGCTGACAATGAGTTTCTCTTTTATTAGTGGTGCAATATTATTTGAGATTCCAAATTCAGTTTTCATAAGAGGATAGCCAAGCCAACTTACAGATGTTAACATTTATTAATTACTTCATAATATTACTATATAATGTTATTAAATTATTATATATACATACCCTATATTATAATTTAATATTATTTTAAATAGAGTATTTGAGGAACCATCTCGCCCCAATGGAATTGGCCCATCCCACTCACTCCAGCAGAAGAGGCTTGCTATGGACCCTGTCTGCCAAGGAACTTCAGCTGGCAGGGTCCAGAAGAAGAACCTTTTCTGCTGTTGCCCCCACCTTTTGGAATATTCTGCAGCCTGAGATGAGATATCCCCCCACACCCTCTTGATTTTCCAAAAGAGCCTTAAAACCAGCCATCTGTCGGCTGGCCTGGGGCTGCTTTATGTTGGTGGTAACTGATGGGGTAAGATCCCGATCCCCATATCATCCGTTGTCTTGGTTTTTAGTTTCTATTTAATCCTCATTAATTTTAATTGTTTTTATAGTATCCTTTTATCATTTTGTAAGCTGTTCAGAGCCACTTCAACAGTGACCTGGGCTGCATATAAAGTATTGGCTCAGGCCAATGTGTTTGGGACTCCTTCTCATTCTGTAGAATAAGGCTGTGCACCCCTGGCATCTCTCACTAAAAATGATTCCCACAAGACAAATATGCCCTACTCACTCTATCAAATGGCATGGTCTAGGCCAGTGATGGCGAACCTTTTAGAGACCGAGTGCCCAAACTGCAACCCAAAACCCACTTATGCATCGTCGGGTGCTGGGTAGGTGTGGCCCATTGGGTGGGTGTGACCCATTGGGTGGGTGTGGCTATGGTGGTAACAGCAGACTGGGTGGGACTAAAAAGTTCTATCAATTCCAAATTTGCAAGATCTTTTTTTTCCCCGTGAGGTTGAAATTGACTGATTGATTGAACCTTTATTTGTACATGGCGGCGGAGGCCTAAAGCGAAAAGGTTTTATAAAACCCAGCTGAAGGCCCAGGACTGGGGTGATGGTGCGTGTGCAGAGAGGGCTCTGAGTGCCGCCTCTGGCACCCGTGCCATAGGTTCGCCACCACTGGTCTAGTAGTTTAAAAGAAGGGTTCCTGAAGTCAAGATGGTGGTTCCTAAAGTCAAGATGGTGAAGCATGTGAAAAAGGGCTGTAATTACACATTGATGCCTTCATTTTGACTTTGGGGACCCCTCACCCATGAACATCCTGTTTAAAAGTCCTGTTTTAAATATGAGCCAGCAGTGTGCTGCAGCTGCCAAAAAAGCCAACACAGTGCTAGGCTGCATTAACAGAGGGATAGAATCAAGATCATGTGAAGTGTTAATACCATTTTACAATGCCTTAGTAAGGCCACACTTGGAATACTGCATCCAGTTTTGGTCACCACGATGTAAAAAAGATGTTGAGACTCTAGAAAGAGTACATAAAAGAGCAACAAAGATGATCAGGGGACTGGAGGCTAAAACATATAAGGAACGGTTGCTGGAATTGGGTATGTCTAGTTCAAGGGTAGGCAACCTTGGCTCTTTTATGACTCACGGACTTCAACTCCCAGAATTCCTGAGCCAATTCCTGGGAGTTGAAGTCCACGAGTCATAAAAGAGCCAAGGTTGCCTACCCCTGGTCTAGTTTAATGAAGAGAAGGACGAGGGGGGACATGATAGCAGTCTTCCAATATCTCAGGGGCTGCCACAAAGAAGAGGGAGTCAAGCTATTCTCCAAAGCACCTGAAGGCAGGACAAGAAGCAACGGATGGAAACTAACCAAAGAGAGAAGCAACCTAGAACTAAGGAGAAACTTCCTGACAGTGAGAACAATTAACCAGTGGAACAACCTGCCTCCAGAAGCTGTGAATGCTCCAACACTGAAACTTTTTAAGAAGAGACTGGACAGCCATTTGTCTGAAATGGTATAGGGTTTCCTGCCTGAGCAGGGGGTTGGACTAGATGACCTCTAAGGTGCCTTCAAACTTTATTTTTATTTTTATTATTATTGTTATTGTTGCTGTTGTTGTTGTTGTTGTTGAAAAGACAAGCTCCTGGTATCTCTTTCCTCAAATTAATGAGAGGTAAAACTTTAATTATCTTTCATTTATATACTTCATTAAAGCCTTTGAGCTAACAAAAAAATATATTTTCCCTCATCAACTGATAATGCTCACCAGTGATGTGCCCGACTTCCACTTTTTAATACTGATAGTGCATTCAAGTGATGTTCTTAACTGCAGTGATCTTTTTGCATTTTAGAAGATACCTGTAGTGTGATTAATGGATATCCTTCACATAAGACAGTTACTCCGTATCTTTCTCCATATGGACCTGCACTTTAATACTGCAAAGAATTTGATCCAGAGAGAGTTACCTGTTGTCTGCCAACATACAAACACCCACAAATATTAGAAAAAGTTTTAAAAATATTTTCCTTTCCTCCCTCCCTTTCTCTCTCTCCATCCTTCTCGTTCTTTCTCTCTCTTTCTCCTTTTTTCTCTCCGTCCCTCCCTCTCTCCCTTCCTCCCTCTATCCCACCTTCTTTCTGTCGCTCCCCCCCCCCTCTCTCTCTCTCCTGCTCTTTCTTTCACTCTTTTCCTTCCCCTAGCTTGCTCCAGCTAATGGCTTTCTAGTTTTTAGGTGATCTGGGCTAGATTCAGGTGACTCCTGTACAAATAAAATGGATAACTCAGCAAGGGCCATCGGCTTCTCTGTGGAGATTTCTCCCAGTTCTAAAACATCCTGTCAAGAATAGCAGAATAGAGCTGGAAGGAACCTTGGAGGTCTTCTAGTCCAACCCCCTCTTCAAGCAGGAGACCCTATACCATTTCAGACAAATCGCTGCCCAATCTTTTCTTAAAAACCTCCAGTGATGGAGCATTCACAGCTTCCTGAGGCAAATCAATTAACACTGATTAATTGTTCTCACTGTCAGGAAGTTTCTCCTTAGTTCTAGGTTGCTTCTCTCCTTCATTAGTTTTCATCCATTGCTTCTTGTCTTGCCTTCTGGTGCTTTGGAGAATAGGTTGAACCCCTCTTCTTTGGGGCAGCCCCTCAATTATTGGAACACTATTATCATGTCATTTCTAGTCCTTCTTTTCAATAGATTAGACATACCCACTTCCTGCAACCGTTCTTCATTGTTTTAGCCTTCGGTTGCCTAATCGTCTTTGTTCCTCTTCTCTGCACTCTTTCCAGAATCTCAACATCTTTTTTATATTGTTGCAACCAATAGAAGTACTAACATTTCTCATGATCTTGTTTCTATCCCTCTGTTAATACAACCTAGGATTGAATAGGATTGAATTAGGAACAATTTCCCATATGCCAATTACTTTTAGACATTCACAGCTTAAAACATAATTGTTTTCTGCCAATATGTGAGACATTTCTGGGCAAAGATGATTGTTTTAAAACTAATAGAGTGCTAATTTCTAGGGAGGTTAAAATTCTGAGATGCTTACCCACAGAGAAATGAAATGCAACTCATACATTTCCATGTTATTAAAGGCACATAAATAACACCAACACAATATTAAAATCAGAATGTAGCAGAAACCAGCTTTGGTTCAAATATAAAATGCTCTTTTCTTCCAAGTTCAAAACTTGGAGCCATAAAGAATAGTGCAGGAGTAACCAAGTTGGCCTGTTGAAGCAAAACAAGTCCTGTTTCACCTGTAAAAACATTCATTTATTAATTCACTTCAACTAATCAAGGAGAGAAGCAATCTAGAACTAAGGAGAAACTTCCTGACAGTGAGAACAATTAACCAGTGGAACAACCTGCCTCCAGAAGCGGTGAATGNTATTATTATTATTATTATTATTATTATTATTATTATTATTATTATTATTATTATTATTATTATTATTATTATTATTATTATTATTATTATTAAATGTTCAGGAGAGTATTCTGTGAGAAAAGAATTATATTTTTACCAATTGTTGGAAAGTAGGGAGGGGAAATATAAGGAGGAATATGATGAGCATTTATAAAACAATTGTGAATCAAGGGCAGGATTTCAGATCTTCAAGATATAAATTTAATAAAATAAACTCTTTCTCTGAAATTAGTCAAATTCCTCCCTTTTATCTGCCTTTTATCTGATGACTTTTATGTGCTGTAGGTCATCCTGGGACAACCCAATTTTGGAGACATTATGGAAGTTTTAAACAAGAAAAGAGAACAAGAGAAAGAGAGAGAGAGATCTATACCACTGTTTCTCAAACCTAGCAATTTTAAGACACATGGACTTCAACTTGTGTATTTTGAGGCATCCATAGATGCATGGGAGGATGATGGCAACATAAGTCTATCGAAAAACAACCCACACTAACCAAGTGCTCTATTACAGAGGTCCCCAATCCCCAGTCCATGGACCAGTATTGGGCTGTGGCATGCCAGCAACCGGTCCGCACAAACAAGCAAAGCCCCATCCGTGGGATGCAGGTAGCACACAAAACCATGCATCCTCCAGTCCGTGGAAAAACCTCTCTCCATGGAACTGGTCCCTGGTACCCAAAAGGTTGGGGACCTCTGCTCTATTACCAAAGTAACAACCCAACCTCCCACAATAGGAGCTGTATAAGAACAATATTCAGAGGATACCCATGTACTTCAGCAACCCAGAATACCAGAAAAAGGAAATAGACTGCCTATAAAGTATCTGCCAACAAAACGGATACCCACACAACTTTATCAAAATGGGCCCTGCAACCTGAATCCACTACAGCACAAACAACACAAGCTATGAAAAGGTAACGTTACCTTATATCAAAAACATCTCAGAAACAACCAAGAAACTAGTATAATTACAGCATCACTGCAGCATCACCAATTAAAGTCCTCCAAAACATTTTAAGTAAACCAAAAGATCCAGTAGCCCAAGAAGAAGAAGAAAAACACAAATGACTTACCACACAGAGTTTAAGGACTCCAGCTATGTAGGATAGACAGGCAGAAGACTAGAAGAACACATCCATGAAGACTAATTATCAGTCAGAAGACACAATGAAAATTCCTTAATTTCACAACACATAGACTGGCAGCCCTCGTTTCAACTGGAAAAACGTGAGCATCCTAGACTAAGCTAAATCTAAAAATACTAGAGAATTCCTGGAAATGTGACATTCAAATAAATCAATAATCAATATACATATAGACACATAGAAATAAACCATATTTACCCACCATTCAAAAATGACAATATAAAACTTAAGAAGGAAGCAAAAAAGTTCAGGACACATCCCCTCCAGCAGCCAATGCCTAGATAAACATGGATTAACACCAGACAAACAATCCAGAAGAAACAATGCCCTAATAAGGAGCTACCAAGAAGAAGACTATACCCATACCAATACTTGCAGGGCAGGCTACTGTATATAAACAGAGAGCAAATCCCACACTCTTTTGTATTGATGACATTCCTAGCTGGGTAATTAAATGTCTGCTAGCAAACAACCAAGGTCAGAGAGCACCAAAGACTCTCCAGTTCAAGCTGGCTAGAGTAAGAGGAGACAACTCTTGAATGAGTCACCTTGTGGCGAGATGGGTAGCAAGCAAGCAAACAAACAAACAAATAAATATCACCATGTCTGCTTCCTTTAGGACAGACTTTCCCAATCCAGTGCCCTCCAGATGTGTGGAATTGTGACTTTGTCTATCCTAGCAAGTATTGCCCAATGGCCAGAACTTTATCTGCTGCATCAAAGTCCGCCCAACTGGGAGAGATCAATCTGGAGTTTTAAAAACAGAACTTCTAATAAATATTGCAGATGCTGAAGCAACCCTAACCCCTGTTGCCAGCCCCAATTAGTAAGCCAGGGTGCATCCATTCTGTGGGCTCCCAGGGTGAAGAATTACTGCTTTCCTGCTGTAAGCTATAAGGAGAAATGCAACCAGCTTGGAAAGCAATCTCTTTAAATCCCTTAATTTAAATATATGTATAGAGAGTGAGACCTCGCTGTCATCCCAGGTGGTATGCACAAAAATCAGAAACTCAGCTGTATAAAAACAGCAGGAAATTGAGCACGCTAAAATGGAAATGCATTACAAAGTAGGTCAGCTGGCATAAAGACACACACACACACACACACACTTTTAAAATACAAACATCGGTTCCTTCCAAGCTTCCCTCCTACTGATATTTTTGCCTTTCCCTTCCTAGAACTTCCTCCTAAAATATTATTGGAATTCTTCTGTACCAAATGCTGTTCTTCCCTCAATTCTATTAATCATCCCTTCAGTCTGCAAGTGTAATGGACACGGCTTTTTCTCTCTTGCTCTTGCTCAAGTTCTTTCTTGCTCATATTCATGGTATTATAAAGCAGCATCCATGCTAATGGGCAGGACAAAGATAGGTGCTTGCTTTAAAGAAGTTCAATCTATAATCTAGCAAAGAAGATATGTTCTAAAGACAAAAGGGAATGGCAATGAGAACAACAAGAAGAAGAATGTTATGTATTGGTTTGTTTGGCTCCTATCCTATCTTTTCTATAGGAGTTCAAGTTGTCACTGAACAACTACCTTGTGGGTTAGAAATGGCTGAAAGATAAAGATAGCCAATGTTATCCAGTGACCTTGTGAATATTCTAATGCAGTTTTCTAGACCAGGGCTTTTCAACCTTTTTACCCATTGTACCACTTTTAGGATATGGCAACATCCGAGTACCACCAGCAAGGTGTCAAAAACTTGATGACCAAAAAAAACCCCACCCCCGTCTACTGGGTGGTTGCAGCAGGTTTTGGTCACTTCACATGACCCTGGGACATTGTAACCATCATAAATATGAATCAGTCGCCAAGCATCTGAATGTAAATCACAAGACCCTGGAGATGCTGCAACATTCCAGCTGATTGGTGCTTCTTCAGGGCTCAGCAGAAGCACCAGGATCAGTGCCAAGCTCCAGGTGGAGCCTGGGGCTGATCCTAGCATTTCCACTGAGCCCTGACAGCCCCAAAGAAGCGTCAATCAGCTGGAAAGCGGCACTGATCCTGGCGCTTCCGCTGAGCCCTGACAGCCCTGCAGCTCCAGCCATCTCTCACTCAGGCTTGTGCAGTGCTGCCACTGGTTCATCTCATTCCCCTCCCCCACTACCACTTTTCTAGGATGGTTGCGTACCACCTGCCAGCTGCCAATGTACCACAGGTGGTACCCGTACCACTGGTTGAAAAGCCCTGTTTTAGACAACAGTACAAAAGTAACTTATCATTTCCCTCTTCTGGGAATTTTTTTTTCAACTTCTCAAGGTATTCTGCAGCCCTGGTAATTCTGGTGGTCTCCCATTCAAGTGCTGGCTAAATGTATTTATTATTTATTTGCTGAATTTATTTGCTGCCCATCTCGTAATGGATGACTCTCCTAAATCCAACTCTGCTTAAATTTTTTCAGGATACAGCAACAATAGAAATACACTGACATTTATTTCCATTCCAATCATTTAAAAATAAATTAAGAAAAAAATAGCCATTGTAGCTGAAGAAAAGAGAGCTAGCGTCACACAGGTGACCTTGGAAACAATTTTAGCTCATATGGATTGGATCTTGCAATTTCAGCTTATCTCCATGAAGAGCAAAGGAGAAGACCTTTGGGTAGCTGATAGAGACCAAGCTGTAATTGATAAAGAGCATGGAAGAGTGTCAAGTTAAGGATGAGGCAGAAAAGGAGAAGAGAAGTCAAAGCCTTGGGCAGCTTTGAAAATCCAGATTAAGGGTCTCACACAGAGACACTTAATCTGGGAATGACCTTGAGGGATGAGGGGAAGAAGCAATCGAGGGGAGGAACCCTCAGCTACTTGGCAGTCAGAGAAAGAAACTTGGGAAGGACCCACTCAAATGGATCAAACGGTTAAAACAAACAGCAAGAGATTTGCAAGATTCTGTTAATGTAGCCTTACAATAAAGTAGAATTAGCTCATCTGGTCGTCTTTCCTGTTCAGTTTACCTGGGAAGGTTGACACAGAGAATCTAGAAGCAACATAAGAGCAATCTCACCTACTTTTCACCACCACCACCTTTTTTTTTTCTGGCCCCTTGAAGATATATTTTAGACTGCAAGCTTTCTGGCAAGGAATCATCTTCTGTCAACTGCCATGCATAAGAATGATGTAAAATAACATAAAATAAAATTGAAGAATTAGAGTCCAAAAAGTGTATAGTATTTAGCAGTTAGCCAGCAGAGGGCATGTGGGCTCACACTCAGTCAGGAAGAGCTTGGCCAAGGTCCTATTTATATACAGTATAGGTGGAAAATATAGGGCAGGGGTGTCAAACTGCAGGCCCATGGGCCGGATGCATCATAGCGAAACTGCACCCACCCCATTGCCGGCAATGGAAAAAAGTCATGATACGTCATGACATGTCATGTGACATTGCGAGTTTGACACCCCTGGTATAGGGCAAAGTACATCATTCATTATTTAAAGAACTATCTTGTGTACCCAGAGGGGGGAAATGCTATTCCTAATCCTGCAAATATAAGGGAACTTTGCACAAAGCTGTTAGCTTTGATACTGTTTTTATCTATTGTTTGACATTCCTTTAACCTGCTTGAACCTGTCCCAAGCATCCATATTTTCTCTGCTTACAAAGAAAATACTGTAGTCAAGAACTAGTGGAGCAAATTCTGATAGAAGAGAATATTTGTAGCTCAGGATTAAACTATGGGTACTTTCTGAGCGTGGTAGTAATGAAATGTCTGCAAGAAAACCACCAAGCTCAGAGAGCAGCAAGCACCCCATGGAGCAAATTCTCCACCATGTCCTTCTCATAAATCCAAATTCTAGAGTATGAAGCACACACAGATCTTGGAAAGTATAGGTAGTCCTTGACCTACAATTGTTCGTTTAGTGAGTGTTCAAAGTTAAACAGCACTTATGACTGTTGTATCATCTCCATGGTTACATGAACAAAATTCAGACGCTTGGCAACTGACATATTTATGACAGTTGCAGTGTCCTGGAGTCACCGTATTGCAACCATCTAATAAACAAAGTCACTAGGGAAGCCAGATTCACTTAACAACAGTGCTACTAAGTTAATAACTCTCACAGTTACTGTTTTTAAGCCAGGTCTCACCCAGTCTGTACTTGTGCCTTTGATTTTTCCTGCCTAAATGTAAATCTTTGCTTTTCTCCACTTTAAAACTGATTTTGTTGGATAGGGCACATTGTTCCAGTTTGTCAAGATCTTTTTGAATCCTGAGCTTGTATTCTGGAGTGTTGGCTATTCCTGCCAGTTTAGTGTCATCTGCAAATTTGATGAAGATATTGAAGAGTACTGGGCCTAAGACAGAGCCTTGTGGTACCCCACTGCTTACTTCTCTCCATGTGGATGTAGTACCATTGAGAACTACTTGTTGAGTATGGTTTGTCAGCCAGCTACAAATCCATCTGGTGGTGATGTTGTTTATTCCACCTTTTTCTAGCTTACCAAGCAGTAGATTGTGGTCTACTTTGTCGAATGCCTTATTGAAATCTAAGTATACTATGTCTACAACGTTTCACTGGTCTACTAATTTGGTCACTTTATCAAAGAATGAAATAAGATTGGTTTGGCATGATCTGTTTTTAACAAACCCGTGCTGGCTACCAGTTATAACTTTGTTTGCTACTGAACACTGGGCGCTATCTAACAAAATGAAATTCAGTGGTGAAAAAAGTAAGGTTCTACATTTAGGCAAGAAAAAACAAATGTATAGGTATAGTATAGGGAGTACCTTGCTCAATAGTAGTAACTGTGAGAGGGATCTTGGAGTCCTAGTGGACAATCACTTAAATATGAGCCAGCGATGTGCTGCAGTTGCCAAAACATCCAACACAGTACTAGGCTGCATTAACAGAGGGATAGAATCAAGATCGCGCGAAGTATTAATACCACTCTACAATGTCTTGGTAAGGCCACACTTGGAATACTGCATCCAGTTTTGGTCATCACGATGTAAAAAAGATGTTGAGACTCTAGAAAGAGTACAGAGAAGAGCAACAAAGATGATTAGGGGACTGGAAGTTAAAACATATAAGGAAAGGTTGATGGAATTGGGTATGTCTAGTTTAATGAAGAGAAGGACGAGGGGGGACATGATAGCAGTGTTCCAATATCTCAGGGGCTGCCACAAAGAAAAGGGAGTCAAGCTATTTTCCAAAGCGCCAGAATGCAGGACAAGAAGCAACGGATGGAAACTAATCAAGGAGAGAAGCAACCTAGAACTAAGGAGAAACTTCCTGACAGTTAGAACAAATAACCAGTGGAACAACCTGCCTCCAGAAGCGGTGAATGCTCCAACACTGGAAGTTTTTAAGAAGAAACTGGACAGCCATTTGTCCAAAATGGTATAGGGTTACCTGCCTGAGCAGGGGGTTGGACTTGATGACCTCCAAGGTCCCTTCCAACTTTATTATTATTATTATTATTATTATTATTATTATTATTATTATTATTATTTGTTCACAGATCTGTTTTTTGATTATCTTTTCCAGGATCTTCCCAAGTATTAATGTTAGACTTATTGGGCTGTAGTTTCCTGGGTCTGTTTTTTTCCCTTTCTTGAAGATAGGAACCACATCAGCCCTTTTCTAATCCTCAGGTACTTCCCCGGTGCAGTTCTTGCAACTGTTCTTCATACATTTTACCTCCAGGCCCCTAATCATCTTTGTTGCTCTTCTCTGCACTCTTTCTAGAGCAGGAGTGTCAAACTGCCAGCCCGCAGGCCGGACATATCATCTGGAAGCCGTGCCCACCCCAATGGCCAAACAGTCCCAATATATCTCGCAACGTCACATGACGTCACGACTTTGAAATGTCTGTTCTAGAGTCTTAACATCTTTTTTATAGTGTGGTGACCAAAACTGGATGCAGTATTCTAGGTGTGGTCTTACTAAGGCTTTATAGGGCAGTACTAGTACCTCACGTGATCTTGATTCAATCCCTCTGTTAATGCAATTTAGGATTGCATTGGCTTTTTTTGGCTGCTGCCACACACTGCTGGCTCATATTTAATTGATTGTCCATAGGACTTCAAGATCCCTCTCACAGTCACTGCTATTAAGCCAGGTTTCACCTAATCTGTATGTGTACTTTCGGTTTTTCTTGCCTAATGTGAGACTTTACTTTTCTCTATGTTGAATTTCATTTTGTTTGATAGGGCCCGGTGTTCCAGTCTGTCAAGATCCATCTGGATCCTGAGCTAGTCTTCTGGGGTGTTGGCTATTCCTGCCAGTTTAGTGTCATCTGCAAATTTGATGAGTTCCCCTTCTATTCTTTCATCTAAGTCATTTATGAAGTTATTGAAGAGTATTGGGCCTAAGACCGAACCTCATATCTACCCTTATGTATTAATATTTCAAGTTCATCCTGTTTGTTCCCCAAACTTTGAGCATTTGTATATAGGCATTTGAGATCTTTATGTCTGATTCTAGGTATGCTTCCTGTATCTCCTGTTTGATGTTTGAGTTTCTCTTCCTTCCCATCGCTCCTTAACTCATTATCTGATCTGTTTTCAAGTCTAAAAAAAACCCCTGTGTTGAGCACCCTTCTACACTGATATAGTCCACACAGTTTAAAGCCTATATAAAGCTGGTATAGCTATAGGATAATGATGATAAGTACAGCTTATTTCTAAGACACATAGGATTGCAATCATCCAGATCCTAAGCACTCATGCATTGCTGATATTGAGCTATGTGTATATGTAAGGTGACCAACTGTCCTCCTTTAGGGAGGACAGTCCTCGTTTTGTGAGTTCTGTCCTCCCTCGAAAAGTGTCCTCCTACATGTCCTCCTTTTCGATATTTGAAGACTAATCTGCAGGGCTTTTTTTTTCTCGTAGAACGCTCAGAACGGCGTTCCAGCACCTTTTTTGATGGTTTTTTTTCAACTTTTGCATGAGCTGTGCTATTCCCCCTATTGGCTTTCGAAAGCCAATAGGAATTGCTGCTGAGTGCACCAAAACACCCGGCCGGCAAACTTTGCACATGTAAGTTGTCTGCAGCAAAGGCGAATTGGCAGGATCTTTGCACCCCTCCCTGCTACCCAACTACACCATCTCCTAGTTAGTCCCGAAGATACCTGGAGGAGACTGGAGTGATAACACCACGGTAACTTTCTTTTGATCTTCGGCCCTGCTAGGGCAATAATGGCTGCGGGCGCAAGAGGCAGGGGCGGTGGGGCTGCTGTGGGTGGGGGTGTGAGGGGCAGCGGTGGCCGGCTGCCCCCCGTGCTGTGGGAGCCGTGGGGCCTGCTTTACACGGGGCTGCGCAGGGTGGGCGGCTGCAGGGTAGGCGGCTGCAGGCGGGCAGGGCCAGAGCCGGCACAGCTGGTGCTTTGGGAGCCGTGGGGCCCACTCTACACGGCGGGGCAGGTGGGGCGGCTGCAGGTGGGGCGCAGCATGTAAGCATAATTACAATATAAAATGTTATTGTTACAAATGTTTTTTATTATGCATTTATCATATTATAGTGTATTCTGTATTATTGTTGCAATTAATAAAATGTTTCTTTTATTTACGATATTTTTTTTCTTCAATTTATTTGTGTCCTCCTTTTTATTGTAAAAAAGTTGGTCACCTTAGTATATGCCCATTCCATAATAAACACCTCCTCTCCAAAATGTACACCACCCTGACTCTGGGTTTCAGAGAGACCCATAAGAGCCTACTAAGCCATTTAGAAAAACCAAATTGCTTCTGCTACACTGGTGCAATGTGTTAATCTTCTGGCCCCAACAGCAATAACCTGATTAGAAGATAAGAACATGCAGAGAATCAGCAGGTAGCTTTCTCTCCTGCTTGGCTCAGAGGAACCTGAAATATATTTCTTTATTCTTGTAATGGTATAATTAGGAAAGTTTAGCCCAGAGTTAAGCAAGCTGTTGGTTATATACAGCACGCAAACCTCTCTTACATACACCTTGTTCGTTTTGCAGCTTCAGTCTAGAGCAGTGTTTCTAATCTTGGCAACTTTAAGCATTGCTGGCTGGGGAATTCTGGGAGTTGAAGTCCTGTGGGAAGTCCATACAGCTTAAAGTTGCCAAGTCCCAAAGGTGCTTTTTCAAAAGGCAACTGGACTCTCTTGTTTTCCCTTGAAGATATTTTGCTTCTCATCCAAGAACCTTCTTTAATTCCTGGATGAGAAGAGAAATATCTTCAAGGAAAAACAAAGAAAGTCCAGTTGCCTTTTGAAAAAGCACCAACCATGACCTGGATGACTAAGAATCTCCATAGACACAAAGTTGCCACAGTTGAGAAACAGTGATCATTCTAGAGCAGTGGTTCTCAACCTTTTTAATGCCGCGACCCCAACCGGTCGTAAGTCGAGGACTAAACCGGTCGTAAGTCGAGGACTACCCAACCGGTCGTAAGTCGAGGACTTTCCCTGCCCGGGAGCGCCGCACATGCGTGGTTCCGCCCCCTGCGCCGGCCGAGGCGTATCTGGCAAGCGGCAGAGACGGAGCAGGCCGACCACCAGCTGGCCCAGCCCAAGGGAGGTAAGGCACCCACCGGAAAAGGGGGGAAAAAATGGCAGACAAAAAAAAATGGCGGACAAAAAAAATGGCGGACAGCCTTGCTTGGCGACCCCCATGAAATGGTCGATCGACCCCAAATGGGGTCCCGACCCACAGGTTGAGAACCACTGTTCTAGAGCGATACAGATTAGATTAAGCAAATTTGCTTATTTCAAAATATGCTACGCCAGACTTGCTGTGTTGGGTGGCATTCTTGCTTATTCTCCCAGAGAGGGGCCCTGTCTTTCTCCCCAAAGCACCTCTTCATAGTTCATTCTTGAAGTTGCCACTTTCCTCTAATCCTGTACTCCCAAAATCAACCTATGTTTGTTCTATTTTATCCCCAGCAACAAGGAAATTTACCTTGTGCAAAATCCTCTTCTCAACATTTCCTTAAAGATGGTGATCAATAGCCTTAGACTGAGAAATAGAGGTGTTTAATTACCCCTCCAAGTTTTTTTTTTAAGCCAACCCTTCCATCTCCTGCTGAAACACAGCATCCAGCTGGTATCTTTTATAATTCCAGACCTGTCGAATGAAGAAGTGAAGTCTCTCGGAAACTGATAGAGTCATCCATTATTTTTCCAGCAGCATCTATCTCCAAGACATCAGCCCATTAAAACACCCGCTCTCCAAAGCAATCGGGAGCAAGAACAGAAGGTCAGCACTGCTTGAAACCAACCTCTGCTTCATGCTTTTTAATCTTGGTGATCTGAAGCAAGAGGCTCGAAATGGAAACAGAGCTTGTCCTCAGCATGTGAGTGCGCAGAAGTGAGGAAGCAGGCTGCTTCATAATAAGTTAAATGCAAGCTAATGACAAGCCTCCCATCCTTAGAGAAGCAAGATTATACAGGCGACATCTATAGATGGTTGCTATTAAATTGAATATGTTTCAACTGTCCTTTTGCCCTGGAGGGAATCACTACTTCTGGTAGCCATGACTGAAATGGAATGCTAGTCAGTCTTTAGCACTGGCCCTGTTGGTTAAGGTGGGTAGGCTATGGGGCCCAACAATACCTGTTCAGTCCCGCCTACCTATCCATATTTACTTTTTCTTTGGACTCTTCCTATTTTAGCCTTTTTAAAAAAGTTTATCAATTGCATGAGTTATTCTCCTGCAAAAACCTCTAATCCAGCGGTCTCCAACCATTTTGGGTCCAAGGACTAGCAGCAGCAGCATTGGGGGGGTGTAGGGGATGGTTGCATGTGCACAACCTAATCCCGTGCATGCAGAAATAATGCTTCGCATGCTCATCTGCTGCTTATGCGGCCTGGTTCTCAATGAGCTGTGGCCCAGGAGTTGGGGACCTAATTTCTTATCACCCAGATAAGCAGGAATTAATGCCAGACAAATAATCAAGCGGAAAACAATATCCCAATCAAGGAATTAACAAGGAGGAAACCACTTCCCTACCAAAACTGGCAGGGCAAGCTACAGTATATAAACAGGGAACAAACCCTACACACCCCAGCAGTAATGATATTACCTATCGGTAATTGGATAATGAAATATCTGAAAGCAAATAATCAAACTCAAGAAAGCAACAAGGATTCCACAACACACTAAGCCATTAAAAAAAACTAATCAAGATTAATATAACCATGTTTTGTATGGTTTATAAATGCATTTGTTATTGGTTAAGCAAACAAGAGAGCTAATTTGTGTAGTGTTAAGACACCATACCTGAAGCTAGAGGTCTTGTGAGTTCTAGTCCCACCTTGATTACAAAGCCAGTTAGTGACCTTCAACCGTTCATTGTCCCTCAGCCCAAGAAAGGAAGCAATGGCAAATCATTTCCAAAAACCTTGCCAAGAAAACTATGGGGACTAATCCAGGCAGTCACCAGAAATAATTTTTAAAAAGTCAGTCAGTAGCTTTATAAGCTTGTAAAGTGACATTATTAACAGCAAAAAAAATATCAAATTCTTTAACATTCTCACAGAGAGCGTATTAAAGCAATGCCCTTGGCTGAAACTAATTTCCACCTAGAAAGACTTTTCTACACTAATTGGTGTAATTGGTCTTGTTTTTTATCACATTAATTTCCATGCTGGTTGCTCTTTGTTCTCAATTCTGCAATTCCCAAGGACACAACTTCTATTTGGATATATCTTTCATAGATGAATGGGACTTCTTTTGTTGATTTTTTAATGGGGAGAAAGAAGAGTCCTAGAGAACCGAGACAGCATCGATTGTGCAGACTGCAGCATCTTACAAGGGGGTGGATTTATTTTATATCTCTAAGTACAGAAACATGAGTGTTAGGAAGAATCACAAGGAATGAGTTTGAACACTGAGTAAAAAGCAAACATTTCTATATCCATAAGGCTTATTGTATGCCTCTGCTAAGGGGCACAATGAAATAATGCACTGAGTGCCCAAACGGAAGAGCATTAATAGACTCAAAAGCAAACAGTGCAAAAAGATCAATGCCTCCAAACCAGGTCAGGATAGGATAGAACAAAGGGATCAATACAATTGAAAGAATGAAATGCAAGGAGATTCTCAGGTTCCTGTTTAAGTTCAATCTAGCTAAGAGAATATTATTTCCATGCTTCTGAGGATGGCATAACCTATGTAACTTCTGTTGCTACTCCCCAAATCTATGGGAGCACTTTGAAATCAAATGGCAATTATTCTCTTCTTTTCCTCCAATCTTGCAATGTGGAGAACAAGAACTAAAAAAAAATATCACTATTTTCCTGGAAGAAACTAAAATCCTTCTTCAATATTAAAGAGAACTAAACTACAACCTTTATACTGATAGTCCCAAAGGTGCTTTTTCCAAAAGGCAACTTAACTTTCTTGGTTTTATCTTTGAAAACGTTTCGCTTTTTGACTGGATTGGACCTTGCATCTATGGCCACTTTTAATTTAAGCAGTAGACAATATACGCTCAACTAGATATACCATCCAGCAGAGAACGAACTTGATTAGCATGTCAATGGAAGTTCATCAGGAAATACAAGAATTTAGGCTAGACTGAGAAGACAAAGCTTCCTGAAGAAGGCCACCATAAACCATTTCTAAATCGTCAAGAAAACTGTATGATCAAATAGCCACTAAGAGTCAAGTTCAGCTCCAATCAGATTTTGCCTTTCAGAACTATCCATCCTTGATATTCACTCCTTCCTAGCAGCCTTATTTCTGGAACCAAATCAGTCTTAGAGCCAAGAACTTTTCTCTGTCTTCTTGGTGGGGGATCAGATAAGTTTAAGTCCTACATATTTGGAGGGCACCAAGTTGGGGAAGGGGTTCTAAGTAATGCCCACAATACATAATTAAGCAACTAGGAGATGCAACGTGTATCTCTGTATCAATCCACCATTCTTGGTGGCTGCTAAAAGATAACTGGTAGTATTTGATAGTTTTGACTGCTTCCACAAGTCCCTGCCTCAATGGATCTAAAGAAAAAAAGCTAAGGGCCTCTTCAAAGTCTACTCTCTTTTTTTAAGCTCCTGATAATGTGAATGGCAATCCCAACAATTTGGGGATTCTATATGCACCCTGCCAATAAAGAGGGAAACTATCACTCTGATGAAATGCAGTACTTTCTAACTTCAGCTTCCAAATATCTTAGAAATGTGGAACTATAGGTAGCCCTTGGCTTACAACCACAGTTGGGACCAGAATTTCTGTTGCTAAGTAAAACTTTTAAATGAGTTGCATTCAGTTTTATGACCTTTTTGCCATAATTTTAAGCCAATCATTGCAGTTGTTAAGCGAATCATGCGGCTGTTAAGTGAATCCAGCTCCCCTCCCCATTGATTTTGCTTATCAGAAGCCAATTGGGAAGGTTGCAAATGGCAATCATGTGACGCTAGGACAGAAGTCTCCAACCTTTTGGGCACCAGGGACTGGTTATGTGAAGAGAGGTTTTTATGCGGACCGGACAGGGCATGGTTTTGTGTGCTGCCTGCATTCTGTGGATGGGGCTTTTTTTGTTTGTGCAGCCTGGTTTGCTGGCATGCCGCGCCCCAGTACTGGTGCCCGGACCGGGGGTTGGTGATCCCTGCTCTAGGACATTGCGATTTTTGTAAATACATGGCAGTTGCCAAGTGCCCAAATTCTGATCATGTGACGGTGGGGATGCTACAATGATCATAAGTGGGAGGGCCGTTCATAAGTCAGTTTTTTCAGAGCCATTGTATCTTTGAACAGTTGCTAAATGAAAGGTTGTAAGATGAAGACTACCTAAATAAGCAACTTTTCTCTGGCTTGCCCAGTAGTTCAGGCTAGTATTGGTTGGAGCTGGTAGTCCTCTAGCTACCAGATGTTAAGATATTTAAAATTTAATAGCTGAAGCAGTGAAGAATTGGACAATGAATAAGAACACAGTTATAGCTAATTAGCTAAAGAGAGCTGACCGCTTCAAGAGCGAATCTGAGATGTGATTGGTTGCTGTGAGAGTAAAGGGGGAGTTTCCTTGTTTCCCGCCTTTTTCCTCTATGCCCTGTGTGCTCTCTGTGATTTACCTCATTGATTTACATGATGTTTGCCTATCTTATTTACTGTATCTTATTTACTGTAAATATATTTATTTATATAAAATTAGTCTCTGTCAGCATCTCTGACTCCATTTGGGCACCGGTTGCACAATTCTCTGACACAGATGCCAAGCCAAACTGATCAAAACCAGCACTTTAATTTGTATCAGGAGACCAATGGGCAACCAGTGCAGACTTTGAAAAATTGGTATAATGTACTCCCAAATACCCACATAGCTGCCTTCTGGAACAATTGTCATTTCCAAATAGTCTTTAATAGCAGCCATCCCCTGCCCTCATGAAGCCCATTGCACTAGTTTGGTAACAAGAAGATGACTTACTGTGGCTAGTTCCTCCAGCATCAAATCAGTCCACAACTGATATACCAGACAAAGTTCAGCATGGACTTCTTTGGCCATGGCTTCCACCTATTGTTCCATCAAGACCTATGAGTCAGGAGGCCCCCTAACCCATGAACCTGCTCCTTCATGGGCAATACCTGCCCATCATTGGGTAACACTGATGACAGTAGAGAACCCCAATAAATCAACAATAATTCCATCTTATTTGAATTCAACTTCAGGCTATTATCTCTCTTACAACCTCAAGGTATCAGTAAAGGATGCCAATAGCATTTCCCCCTACTATGCAGGGTAGTGATGTACAATTGGATATTGTCCAATGATTTTTCATTTTTTGGTGCCTTTGAGTTAATGTGGACTCCTGGCAACTGCTTGCATCAATATCTCTTCCCCCATAGCAATAGACTGAAACCACCGACTGAAGAAGGAATGGAACCATTACAAAACAATGCCTTCTATACCAATTTCTTCAGGCAATCCAGCAAGATACTTTGATTGATGTTATTGAAAGACCATCGAGATATCCAACAGGATCAGGAAGTATGCATTGCCTCCATCTAGTTACCAATATGACTTGCTTCCAGAAGCTGTGGGTGCTCCAACACTGGAGGTTTTTAAGAAGAGGTTGGACAACCATTTTTCTGAAGTGGTATAGGGTTTCCTGCCTGAGCAGGGGGTTGGACTAGAAGATTCCCAAGATCCCTTCCAACTCTGTTATTCTGTTACCAGTCATCCAAAAGAGTCCAATACAAAAAAAAAGTGACAGTGGATTTCCATCCCATATTAGGTCTGAACGCAGTCTGAAAAGGGTCAAAATAATTTATTTCTTTTAGGATACTAAGAAAATAGTCTTCTATTACTGTCTCATTTAACCTTCCTTAAAAGGGGAGGCTAAAGACAGGACAATAGTTATCCAAGATCAAGATATCCAGGGATGGCCTCTTAAGAAGGTAACACAACAGAGCTGCCTTCAAGTCTACGGGTAGCTATTCCCCTCTATAAAGAGACATTGACAATTTCCCAGATTATTTTGTCATTCCTTCTATTTCTATGATCTATCCATCATTTTACTATTTCAGCTCTCTCTGTAACTGGCATCTGCTTTGAAATGACAAGGTTTTTATTTGCACTTTGTGAAACAATCCCCTTAGATCATCCTTCCTATAAAACAGGGGTGTTCAAACTTGGCCCCTTTATGACTTGTGGACTTCAACTCCCAGAATTCCTCAGCCAGACCCCTGCTATAAAATAACAAACTTGGACTGTAAGAACTCACTGGAATGATATGAGTTAAAGATGTTTGACTAGTGAAAAATTCAGATCCATATTTTTAAGATGTCAGAATAAACAGAAATGTAATATAGCTCACCCCAATGGAGACGTTTGGCCCATGTTAATTGATCAATGCTAACTGAAGATGGACAACTTCATGATTCTGCTCTCCCTTTTTATGGATCATAATCAAGAAATCCAGCTTCAAACCAAGGGCAGTTCAACACACACGTGGCCACCCAGTTGCTTTTCCAAAAGTCATGTGTATGTTCATTTCTTCCAAACAAATTTTACCAAAACATCACTTTGATCTTGCCTGATTGGAGCAACTGATTCTGTAACTTTCCTACTGTTAGGGAGAAGAAAAAAAACTGAGTGCAAAATCTTATTTCCTCAGTGTATAGTGGAAGACTATAAAATGCTGAGAAAACAGAAAAGGCCAGCTGTCTGCGGAAAGGAGGGAAAGAGAGAGAGAGAGAGAGAGAGAGTCTATCTTTGTCTTTTAGCAAGACAAAGCAGATTCTCTCCTTGCTTTCTCTTGACATGTTGGTGCCACGTTAAAACACAAAAACCACTTTAGCAGAGACTGGTAAATGAATGACATGGAGTGATGTATCAAGATGCCTTTAAAAAGTCATTTGAATGTTGTTGTTGTTATAAACCAAGAAAACATTTGCCCCGCATTCTATCCTTTAGCCAGATGACTTCAAGACAATCAAAAACAGAGCAAGAGTTTGCAGACTATTGATCGCTGTCTTTTTCTTATACAGGTATTCTCCACAGGTTTGCCAGGATTTCCTTTTAGGATATGTGCATTTGATTCAAATTTCTCTGACTGTTTGTTGTGTCACACTTTTACCCGGGGGGAGGGGGGGAATACATCAGGACTGTCCTATTTTTCTGGGGAGGGGGGAATTCAAGACCCTGATCAATTGGATTGCTCTTTATCTATATCATTTGCTTGAAGAAGACAAGACAATCTGCTCAGACAATGTCATGGAGGTTGAACATAGAAACATCCTTTTCAGATGCTGCAGGTTCAATCCTCCAGTTCAATATAACTTTTTCTTTTGAGTTACAAGAATGGAAAGCAATTTGAGTAATATAGGAAAATATGGGGTAAATGTAACCAAGGAGAACAATCATCTTAATGACAGGAAGGGGTATGTGAGAGTGAATTGTGAATGAATACAGGTAGTTCTCGGCTTACAAACACAACTGAGCCCCAAATTTATGTTGTTAAATGAGAAATTCGTTAAATGAGTTTTGCCCCATTTTGTTACTTTTCTTGCCACATTTGTTAAATGAATCACTGCAGTTGTTAAATTAGTAACACGGTTGTTAAGTGAATCTGGTTTCCCCATTGACTTTGTTTGTCAGGAGGTTGCAAAAGGTGATCACATGACTCCGGGACACTGCAACCGTCATAAATGTTGTCAAGCATCCAAATGTAAATCAAGTGACCACGAGGATGCTGCAATGGTCATAAGTGTGAAAAATGATCACAAGTCACTTTTTTCAGTGCCATTGTAACTTCAAAAGGTCACTAAATGAACTGTTGTAAGTTGAGGACTACCTGTACACAAACAGATCTTTTTAGGATAAAATTTCCATGGGAATTTAGACAGTTCAGTAGCAAGTGATGTTGTGGTTTCAAAAACTGGAACTATGGTGCAATTAGGAAATATTAAGACTTCGGATTGAACTATACAGCCATTTCAGTAACATAGTAAAGCATTTTTTGAAAACCTGCTATGAGGACATCTCTAAACTTTGATCCCAAGGCCAATTTTCTTCTGGTGGATAAATTGCAAACTTTTCTATTACTGGATTTAAGTTTCCTCTTCATGAGGAATATCTTTGAAATTAGTTCAAAAGTTCCCATTAGTGAACACCTTTGGCCATCAGATTGAAATTCACTGCCTGCTATATTATGATCATTAGCTACTGATTCATTCCCAAGAAATTATTATTTTCTCACTTCAAAGAATTCTAGTTCACTTTTTAAATCAACAATAATCCTCTGGTATGATTTTCTCCAAAGTTTGGGGTGAACACTGTTCACACCAGTGAACACTGGTGTTCATCTGTCAGAGGTTAGAATTCATTAGTCTTTTTTTAATGCAAATTTATCCAATTTGCAGTTCCTGGAACTACCCATCAATCAAAACAGATTTATATAGAAAATCTGCACTTTGAAATGCAGTTTGCAACTTATAAAAATGCAAACATATATTCAGCCAGTGGGGAAAGTACAGATAAATACTCGTTCTCTTAGGAGAACACACACTCATACAAGTAACCCTCGACTTACAATAGTTCATTTAGTGACTGTTCAAAGTTACAACAGCACTGAAAAGAGTGACATGACATTTTTCACACTTGCAACCATTACAGCATCCCCATGGTCACTTGATCAAAATTCGGATACTTGGCAATTGGTTCATATTTATGATGATTGCAGTATCCTGGGACCATGTGATCTCCTTTTGTGACCCAGATTCGCTTAACAACCATGTTACTAACTTGACAACTACAGTGATTCACTTAACAACTGTAGCAAGAAAAGTTATAAAATGTGGCAAAACTCACTTAACAAATGTCTCAGGAACATAAATTTTGGGCTCAGTTGTGGTCATAAGTTGAGGACTACCTGTACACACCTCAAAAGATACAGAGTAGCAATGTGCTGATTAGAGTAAAATATATACCAAAATGGGAATGTTAGAAGAAAATTGTGAAAAAATGTATGTGTTGTTTCATGCAGATTTTTTTTTAAAAAAAAAAATGCAGACTGGGAATATGTAGTAGAATGAACATTGTGACTGGAGAAATGCACAACTGAACATCACCTGACTTGCAAAACTACCCATCAACTATTAGAGATGATCTTCCCTATTGTGTATCCAAAGTAGGGAGTCATTTCCCACCCAATGCCATCATCAGTTCCTTTTTTGCAAAGCCATGAAGATTCAGCTGCTCCAACAGATACTTTCTTGTTTGTTAGATTACAATATATTCCAATGCTTTAGTTATAGTGGCGTAAATGACTCTGCTTCCTGTCTCCATCTGTTGTTACATCGCATCTCTTTTGTTTTTCTACCATTTAGAAATGGCATGATTAAAAATGGCAGAAAAACAAGATAAGAATCGCCCAACATCTTTAAAACGTATGTGAAATAAATCAGTTTCAAGTAAAGAATTTGGCGGAGAGGTTTCAGAATGAAGCCTTGTTAGGCCCAAATCTGGGTTCCCTTGAGCCATGATTGAATTGCTTTCTGTACTAGAGATATATAGACTGTTTTATTTCTCATACCCATTTTGCCTCTTTGATGCTGATCAATTTTCATTTAGCCGCACAGAAGACTAGGCTTCCCTCTCTCCTCCCTCCTCTTGCCATACAGACTCTTTCATCTGATTAAGGGCAGATGGATTGCCAAAGCCTCTTCATCTCAGCATCTCTTTGGAGCCCTGGGGAAGCAGTTGCTACAGAGCACCATCCGCGCTTGCGACAGACACATCAAATGAACTGCAGTTCGAAGGCTGCAGTGCTAACAGAGACCCATTTTCCTTTAGCAAAATCACTTGCCTTTTGCTTAAATGGTTCAGGGAGGGGAGAATCTTCACTTACCTTTTTAAAATGTCTGCTTTACAGTAATCAAGGAGGAAGAAAAACAAAAAAAGAGATTTATAAACAGGGCACTATTTGGGAGACTTTGGCCTATAGTGGGGCAATGAAGATACAAAAGGCACATGTCTTTAAAGGCTGAAAAGAAACTTGTTTTACTCAATTGGAAGTAACCAAACTTTGAAGGGGGGGGTTGACAGACACCCCTAGAATTTTGAGTGTGTGTTGAGGGCACTCACACAAAATGGCAGCCATGGTGAGTACAGTTGGTCGACAATTATGCTTAATCAAAAGGCAAACTGGTGTGGAAGCTCTTGATCCCCTCCTGTAGCCTTCCTTTCTTTTCCCATTTCCAAAACTCTAGGACAGTGTTTTCACTTGTTCCATCTTGTCCTCCTCAAAATGATTCCCTGGATGTTTCCCAATAAGTCTTTTACTGGGCAATTGCCTGGCCTCAGAAATAGAATTCACCAGGAATCCAAGAGTCTTCATTTGAGAGTCTTCTATCACTTCTGTGGTTTTGTTATCTCATAAAATTAACTCAGCAACTAAGGATGGAAAAGCTGGATTGGGCATGTTACGAGTAGTGGATGAAAAAGCTCCATTTTTAGGAACTCCTTCAAAGGAGAAAGGAATTTTGGAGAAATTCTCAAGTTGGGATGTGGTATTCTTGCATGGTTCGTTGCAGCATGAGCCAAGGAATATATGTGAACATCTTGTTTGTCATTGTATAATCATCTCTTTCTGACTGGAATGGAATAACTTGCTATGGCCAACTCACCATGGTCACCTCTTTGTGGCCAACTCACTGCGGCTAACTCACTGCAGGACAACTTGCTGACTATCCATGCTTTTGTTAAACTCCAGCAGACAAATTTATGCAATCTGAAGAGAAATCAGAATAAATTCACAAGCTCAATCTTAGCCTTGCCCCATGTATAGTATACCAGCAGCAATGTTGTGATTAGAAGTTGGCCTTCTATCAATAATAAGGGTAAAGAAAGCAATATTATAGAAGAGTAGTCTTATGTCCAATACCTATTTGGCAAAACAATGTTTCCATGAACAACTTTTCAGTAAAAGATAGATGAATTTGTGTCTAAAATTACCGTACTCATAATTCTCACTAGATCATAAATTTCTGAGTGACATAAATTATCATACACTTTTGAGGGACTACTTATTTTTTAAAGATTTTAGACAAGATAGAGAGCAGGTATGTAAGTTTAAGTGGCATCAATTTTTCAAAGGACAAGGAATGTCATACTATTTACAGTCTCTTACATCCCATTCCCTGAGAGAAGCCTTTAAAGAGCTTCACATTCAAAAACTGCCTATTGGATGGAAACTATAAAGGATCGATTTATTCATTTATGTATTTATTTAAATTGTATTCTGCCTTTATTATTTTTACAAATAAATCAAGGCAGCAAACATATCCAATGCACCTTTCTCCTCCTATTTTCCCTACAACAACAACAACAACCCTATGGATTGGGCTGAGAATGACTGGACCAAAATCACCAGCTAGTTATCATAGCTAAGGCAGGACTTGAACTCACAGTGGCCTGCTTTCTACCCTGGTGCCTTAATCAGTAGACCAAACTGGCTCTCACCAATTACACTTATGCGTTTGTAGTAAGTTACAGATAAAAGATTTGACTATTACTTATTACATTGCAAACTTTTATCAGGAGTCTAGATCTAGATTCAGTTTGCCCTTGTTAATCCAATCGAATCAGTCTAGTTTAGAAGAAAAAATCTATTTTTTGTTGTCTGAGTATGAGAAACACGTAACAAAACAAGATGCATTGTTGGCAATGGCTGCAAGGAAGACCCAAAAGGACAAATAGTGCTGTTAATATTAGAGGGGATATATTGAACTGATATGGATTGCTGTAATTGTATATACTTTTGCTAAAACAAATGCAAATAAATGTTTCAAATACGAACTCCAACAGAAAATACATGTAAAATTGTCTTATTGGCTTTTTCAGAACCAGTTGCTACTACCATATCATTGGATTATTATTTTTCTTCCTCCCGCATCAAGCTCAACTGAAAGATTTTAACTTTACCTGAAAACATTCAGAGAAATTGTCCCTCCAATTCTTCACTCCACAGTTTGAATCAGGATTCACACAGGAGTGGTTTAAAAAAAATCATGATGGAATCGAAGCAGTGAACATAAAATCCAGGCAGAGCTTTAATCACATTATCCTGGCTATTGTGCTGACTGCATTTGACCACACTCTGCAGACCCTTCTGAACTGGATGGAGAGTTCAAAAGGCCATTTATGGTTAGCTCTAGTTAAAAATCCTGTGGGTGATTAGAAAAATAAGCCAGAGGGAGTGACATGAAATCATACCAGAGGAGGGAGGGAAGGTAGAAGGGAGGAAGGGAGGAAAGGAGGGAGGGAGGAATAAAACATTACCTGCATGATTTAAAATCCTTCTGTTCAGTAATCTTTCAGTAAAGCAATAATGTCCATATGCAGATAGATAATCCTTGTTTAATGACCATTTGTTCAGAGACTATTCAAAATTACAGTGGCGCTGAACAAAGGGATTTACAACCATGCCTGAATTACAGCTGTTGCAGCACTCCCATGGTCAAGTGAATCTGGGCATTTGGCAAACCTTCACAATGGCAATGAGTTGCCAAGCATTCCACAATCATGTGATCATTTGCAATCTAGACTACCAATCATCAATCATTTGTAATCTAGACTACCAGCTTCTCCAAAAAGTCAATGGGGAAGCCATCAGGGAAGATTGCAAACATCTGTTGCCTCCTGAAAGGAATCCCTCTGCTTTCTCAGGGCTAGCTGAAAAAGGTCCACTCTTGACATCCAAGCAGGATTTTAACATGGAGTGTTTGCAGCATGTGGCATTTGGACCCAGCGCATCCTCATCCTCCTCCAAACTTGTGTCCAGAGAGGAGGCCGGAGACTGCTCCATAACAGAGTGCCGGGATTATGATCATTGAGCTAAGCAGTCACATGATGTCTCGCCTAATGACCACTTCACTCAACAACAACCTAAAGTCACTCCATGAGGGAGAAGAGCAGTTTCTAAATATATGTAAATAAACAAACCAAACAAAGGGGGTATGTGGTGGCTCAGCGGTTAAAGATGCTAAGATTGTCAGCTGGAAAGCTGACAGCCTGGGTTTGAGACTTTGTGCAATGGAATGAATTCCTATTATTTGCCCCAGATCCTGCCCACCTAGCAGTTCAAAAACATGCAAATGCAAGTAGACGAATAGGTATCACATGCCTTGGCCACATGACCGCAGAAATATCTTCAGACAATGCTGATTCTCTCAGCTAAGAAACAGAGATGAGCACTACTCCCTAGAGTTGGAAATGACTGGACAGGGGAAACTTTTACTTTAACCTAAACCAATCAAAAATCCCACTCTCAATTGTGGTTGTAAATCAAGGATAATATGTAAAACTGAAATAAACAGAGCATTCTTTCCACTTATGCTTCCTTGCAATCTCTCTTCTGCCATCTCTCTCCCAATAAATGAAGGAAGTTCTTCACCGGCAGCAAATTAGTTGACTCAGTGAATTATAGCTCTAATTGTGCTTCCACAACTTGCTCTGGTATTACATTATTATAGCAGGCTTTAATTACATAGTTCACTCTGACATGGATTCCTGCTTCCTCCAAGGGCCATTCCCCTGAGAGGCATGTTGTGGAGAGATGATCAGCATGGAGGAAACTGAAGAACAAGGGAGAGAGAGGAGACATCTTTAAATGTGGAGCCTTCCTTAGAGTAACCATTTCTAGTCTTACTTGTTTTGGAGCAACCCGGAAAACTCATTCAGATCAAAAAGGTGCACAGGGAGACTTGCCAACATTTATTCATTCCTTCATTTACTCAATTTATATGCTATTGTATCTCCTGGATTCAAGAAGCAAGTTTTTCTAAATATAAAGGTGCTCACCTGAAATTTTTTATTTTATTTTATCCCACTTTTATTATTTTTTAATAAATAACTCAAGGAGACAAACATAGCAACACTCCTTCCAGGCTCAAATGATCCTACTTTGGACATATTACATCAGGGGTGTCAAAATGCCGGCCTGTGGGTTGGTTGCATCATGCGGAGGCCGTGCCCACCCCAGCTCTGGCAATACAAAAAAAAGTCATGATATGTCGTGACATGTCACGTGTATTACGTGAAGACCCAGCACTCTGGAAAACGCTCTGATGTTGGGAAAGGTGGAAGGAGAGAGAAGAAGAAAGACAATCTGCAGAAGGTGGATGAACTCAGTTACAGTGGGGATGACTGCACTATTGGGAGACTCGAAAGAACAAGTTAAGGATAGATTGTCATGGAGAAAATCTATGTGGTCACTAGATAACTTGAGGACTTATAATCAAACAAGCAAGGGGAGAATATAGGGGAGGATATAAGGGAGCAAGACAAAAGTTAATATAGTGATCAACACCTGTTAGCAACTAAATCCCTCTCTCTAGTAACCTGAATTCCCCTTTTTATTATTAGCCTCAATTCTGTTTATTCAGCAAGGATTTGGCAGTTTCCAAGGGACCTATTTCCCTGTTCCAATGTTCCTTGAAGTTTCACTTCTATATATCACAAGCAGTTCTTAACTTTAT
>NW_015387072.1:99170-100413 GCF_001527695.2 Protobothrops mucrosquamatus
CAAGACAAAAGTTAATATAGTGATCAACACCTGTTAGCAACTAAATCCCTCTCTCTAGTAACCTGAATTCCCCTTTTTATTATTAGCCTCAATTCTGTTTATTCAGCAAGGATTTGGCAGTTTCCAAGGGACCTATTTCCCTGTTCCAATGTTCCTTGAAGTTTCACTTCTATATATCACAAGCAGTTCTTAACTTTATGCTTTCTGATATCAGGTCAGTGCTTTCTGTGACAGCTGATGGTTGTTAGGTCAAGCTAATTCTTTGGTTAGTTTTCTCCTTCAGAACAGAGACAACAGAGAATAGACAGACAGCTATATAACAGCTGTGCCCTGGACTGATGAGCTCTGTAGTCCAAGATATAACGATGGTTCCAGATTGAGAAACATTACTTCAGAGTAAGGATGAGCAATCTAAGGACTGATTGACCCCAAAATGTCATTTGAGCCTCAAACCCCATTTTTGTAGCTCCCCAGACATCTCTTTGGCTGGTATTGATCTAAACTGGCCTCTCCCCTGAAGTTCTTTTTATTTCTTGGTTGACTCTGAACTTAATTAGCTTTTTATGATCAATCAAGTCAAGGAAATATTGACATTCACTGTAGGATCAAATGGATTAAGTGACTGAAAAGATTGAAAGGAATGAAAATGTTGGGAGCAAAAATACAAGGAATAGGCATTCCCTCAATCCTACCCATCCTTCTTCCCTGCCGTTTTCTGATGCTTCCATCCCCCAGAATATTTTACTAGCCACTGTTTTTCATTCTTATTCTTCTTCAATAAGATTTTTAATCTCAATGTTTGCTTAGTAAGAACAAATGAGGAACAGAGCTGACATTAAAATGGAGAAGGGCTGCTGAGTGCATTCTTTGGCAGATTCATACATCAATTGCAAATTCACATGCATTCAAAAAACACCTGCAAAATAGAAAGCTCCAATTCTGATCCAGTTCAGAAGAAGCTGGCTAGAAATTCAGAATAAAATAAAGGTGGACAACATGGTGGGCATGGACTGAGCTGTATAGGTCATGGTGAAAAAGCAGCATTCATATTCATATTTATTCATTTATACAATATTTTTAGTTATACACAGACAGCATTCAAGGAAGCTAACATCTAAAATGAAAGGTGGCTTATTAAAAATATTTGTCTTTTCTTTTTAACTCTAAACCTATTAATACAATATAAAAGTGACTTGTACAAATCTTTGGTGTGGCCACACAGAATCTTGTGTCCTGCTCATGT
>NW_015387072.1:100792-108657 GCF_001527695.2 Protobothrops mucrosquamatus
GTAGCTTTGTGATGTTCTGGAGAAGGGCTCCATGCACTCATTCACCCACCAAATCAACATTTGAATCCTGACTTCTGCACAGGGCTTGTGCAGAGGACATCAGGTTGGGAAGGCTGTTGAATAGAATTGACTTCCATAGTCCAGTTGGTAGGAACTCTCCAACAATTCAACCCTGAGCTACAAATATTTTCTGCTGTCAGCTGTTCAAGATCGTGAGCCAAGATTATCATACCTGGGCTGCAAAATCCTGGACGACCATTAGATGACAGCAAACTAATACCCCAACAGCTTTTTACTACTCTCTAGTAATCACCTGAATTTTTTGCAAGCTAAATCTGGTAATCCTACTTAAGTAGAAAGGCTTATTTCTCAGATTTGCTTCCTGGTGACTGAACTTGGGACTTTTATTTTACTTGATATGAATTGCATACGTTCCATCCTCTGAGCCATGCCATCTCCCCATGGTATGATATCAAAGAGAGCTTTTCAAGTAGCATAAATCTGGTAATCAAGAATTTCAAGGCAAGCACAAAGGATCTCATCTTAGCAAAGCCCAGTGTTTTGTAACATATCTTTCTACAATTGTGAAACCCCACAATGCAATATAATACAGCAAGAAGAACAAAATGTAAATGATTCATCTTGATTTAAGAACAATGCAGCATAACAGAAGAAATTTAGAACCGTTCTACCAGCATCTCTTAAGGTGGCTGTTTCACTCGCCTTCATAATTCCGTATTGCTTTTCTCTCATCAGCCTATTTTCTCCTCTATGATATATTGTAAACAATTTAAGATAGGCTCCCAAAAATTTTATGTGGCCTGTTTAACATTCACACGAAAGATTCCAAGGTAAAAGCAAAGACTGAACAAACAGCAAAGGAGACAAAGAGCAGCTTGAACTTCCACAGACTTTACTCATCTCTTTATTTGACAAGGTATATCCATATCATTCCTTTGACAAGCAATCTGTCCATTCATGGACTATCATTAAGCCATCCTTCATACAGCTCTAAAGGAACTGTCACTTGTTCTTCTAACATCTGTTGGCAGCTGCTAATCAGATTTTGCTGAGCACATAACATTTGTCTTAAGAGATAAGGATGGATTGCAATTGAGAATCTAAGGATCAGCAATGAAAAGTCTTAGGGTCAAGGAAAAGCATTATACTTTCAAAGAAACATAGAGCTATTAAGTTGGAGACTTAGTCGTTCCCAATTTCAGACCAGAAATTGGGAACATTTTCCAGATCACAGCACTACTGGATCACTTTGTGTGAAGGCCTAAGTGCCTCCAGACTGTTCAGTTGCCAAACATTTGCCCCCAAATCTTAGAAGACCTTTCACATGTTGGTTAAAATCTGACAAGTTCAGGAAAATTATGTGAACCTCTTGAAGGTTTTGGCAAGATTTAAGAAATTTAACCCAGGAGAAATTCTTGGGGGTCCAGCAAATAGTGAAAAGCTATGGATGTATGTTGCTAGGAAGTCAAAATGTAAGTGTGTGCGCACAAATAAAAAGGGGAAGGGTTTCAGTTGCAATGCAGTGTACATCATCTTGCTGATTTTAAAACCCACACGCATGGATTGCCTGTTGTTGCTGTAGCCTTGTAAATCAGCTTCCTGGTCCATCTGAGAAGTCCAATACTAAAACATTCAGGCTCTTTGGCCTCTGTCTGAAAATATTCAGATGTTGCTTCCTCTGGCTAAATTCCCAAACTGTTTCTATCATCAAGAACTTTTCCATAGTCTACACTTATATAATTTAAACCTTTTGGGGGATAGGAAAGGTAGATAAGAATACATCTTTGTCCTCTTTGAGGTATTATTCAGTCCCATATTTGGGGGATATTGCCAATCCCAAGGCCATCCTAGTACTTGTTAGTGTTTAAAGTAGAGATGCAGACTGATTCCAATACTATCCAGTAGTTGCTGCCCAGCATGAATCTGACTTTTGTGTATTCCGTTCATTAGCAATTGACGAAGACACATGGTGAAGCAACAAGTTCTTTATTAACCTTCTCCTACAACCAAGCAAGCAGCAAAAGACACGCAGGCCTTTTATAGGGCCTGAGACCCAGACAGCGTTAACCAATAGGAACAGACCGTTTTTGCGCCTTGCGCATGCACACAAGGCTGGCGCTGCTCTGTCTGGTCCCAGGCAGCTTTTGGTTTGCCTGGGACCGTTTGCAACAATTCTGAGCCTGCTTTTCTGGGACTTATCCTTAGAAATAGAGGAGTCTGCAGTTATGGTACTCCAATAAAGCAACTGTTCCTCACTGCAAATTAGGATTTGGTGACAATGGGGTTACAACAATAAGTCAGCCACTCTGTTCCATGGCCCTCCCCCGACTTATTCAATGTGCAACTACCAAAAAAGGTTTACCAGCCCTCTTAGCAAAGTGGATGGAGGATCTTGGAAAGAACTCCTAAGAATTGTTACCTTTCACTGGAACTAGTATCTCCTTTTGGTTTTCTTTCATTCTACCCTGGAGGGGAAAGGATCCCATCCCTACTGGCAACCATTGGAAAGCAGTGATGCTGTGCGCAAATCTGTGCAAGAGTCCACAGTCTGCAAAGACATAGCAGGGGGATGACTTTCACTGATGCCCAGATCTCACAGTCATGGGCCAACCAGTATTGCTGCTATGATATCACAGGTGAGCAACTTTGGGATTGTTGAAGGCTAAATTCATTTTGGGGAAAGCAGCAGGATACCTGGGAAAGTGATGGACTTTATTAACTGGAAATTGAGAGAGAGTCCAATTTTCCATAGACGGCCTTTTCTCTCTCAAGCACGTGGGAGAAGATGTTTTTGCAGGTCTGGTCATACCTCCACACACAGCATACCTAATCACTTAGCACCAATGTGCCTTCCTCCTGGCTCATCTCCATCCATCTTGTAATTGAATTGTGTGACATCAGTAACCCGAAAGCTATATAGCAGGTCAAATTGAGATAAATGCTTCTGTTCTAAGCCTCAGCAAGGGCCTGTTGGAGAGAGAAAAAGAGATGCTTTGCCAAAAAAAGAGAGAGCATAATGACATTGATAATAATATTAATTTAATAGTAATATGTTTAAAATCAGCCAGCTCTATATAAAAATTAAATGTAATATAGAAATTGCCATCAAGATTACTATCTGGTATTAAAGACGTGGCACAGCTGGGGAAATGAGAAAAAAATAACACCAATGAAAGGTTGGCAAATTCCAGCCTTAAAATGTGGTAAAATATGCAGAGCCATGATGCAATGTAGCACAGAATAAGATTCAGTTCAAAAGCAAACCAAGTTACTTACTAGGTCACAAATTGCATATTATCTATATGTGGAGTTAGTTTTCTGAGTTGCCTTTTGGTCCAAAGCACCATTTAAAACTTTCAAAGAAGCCTACTTTAGAGTTGGAAAGATTACATTTTAGAAATAGTTTATTTTAGAAAAAGACAACCCTCATCAATCCAGAGCACAGGTTAGTCCACTGTTTCTCAACCTTGGTAACTTGAAGATGTGTGGACATCAACTCTTGGAATTCCCTTGTTGGGAAATTCTTGGAGTTGAATTTTACATGTCTTCAAGTTGCCAAGGTTGAGAAACAGCAAGCTATAGACCAGTGATGGCGAGCCTTTTAGAGACTGAGTGCCCAAACTGCAACCCAAAACCCACTTATGCATCGTCGAGTGCCAGGTGGGTGTGGCCCATTGGATGGGTGTGGCCCATTGGGTGGGCGTGGCCCATTGGGTGGGTGTGGTTGCAGTGGTAACAGCAGACTGGGTGGGACTAAAAAGTTCAAGCAATCAATTCCAACTTTTTTTCCCCCGCGAGAAGTTGAAATTGACTGATTGAACCTTTTTTTTTTTTTTTGCACACGGTGGCGAAGGCCTAAAGCGAAAAGGTTTTATAAAACCCAGCTGAAGGCCTAGGACTGGGGCGATGGCGCGCGTGCCCACAGAGAGGGCTCTGAGTGCTGCCTCTGGCACCTGTGTCATAGGTTCGCCACCACTGCTATAGACATTCTCCAAATTATCTGTTGCTACAGTTCTTAACTAAAAAGTAAAGAGTTCTACTAGAGAGAGATAATAATATGCCAGTTGTGGAGGAACTGGAGACAAAGATGTTGACTGGGTTCCAAAATTCTGATGATTAAGTAGATAACCTAGAAATTCTTATTTTAATATTTGTTATATCAGATAGAACCAAAAGTTATTTAACTAGGATGTACTTTATTGAAAGAATACGCACTGTGTAACAATGTAATAACTTAATGTAAAGTAATATTAATAGTATCGTTTAAACAGGGAAGTTGTATCATGTCCAATGTGTCTTTTTTGTCTTTAATTGTATTATGTTTAATGTGTCTTTTGTGTTTTTTAATTGTATATTCAATAAAATTTTGTAAAAAAAATAATAATTCAGATGCTTGGCAACTGGTTCACATTTATGACGGTTGCAGTGTCCAGGAGTCATGTGATCAGCTTTTGCAACCTTCTGACAAAGCAAAGTCAATGTGGAAGCCAGATTGAATTAACAATCATGTGACTAACTTAACAATTGCAATGATTCACCTAACAAGAGTGTCAAGAAAGGTTGTAAAATGGGGCAAAACTCACTTAACAAATGTTTCATTTAGCAACATAAATTTGGGGCTCAGTTGTGGTTGTTAAGTCGAGGACTGTCTGCCAGAGAAAATACAATGGAAAAGTTTATTTGTATTGAGAAAAATCATCCTCTGCTTCTTGGCAGCTTTTCAATCTCCAGGGTGTTGCTCCATCAAGGACAGCCAACGCAGTTCCCATCCTACCTGCTTATTTTATGGCTTCTTCCCTTTGTGTTTTTAAAGGCCACTTTTCCTTTGTTTACCTGTATAAAAGAGGCTGAATCGTCCTCTAGTGCTACAGAGCTGTCAGCCGAGCTTCTATAGCAAACAACCAAAGAGCTTTTGACAGAATGAAAAGCCAGGCTGGGGTACAATGAAGTGACACTTAATACATTTAAATGTAAAGTGCTGCGAGCTGGGAAGATGGCCTGGGAAGAGGTACGTGCTGCCAACCTGTGTCTTTGTTTAAACATGAGACAAATTCAGCAAGGAAGCCTCATGTGTCTGCAGCTATTAACCAATGCATTGCCAAAAGAAGGGAAATGTTTCACTCCCACATAGAGAACAGGCCTAAAATTGCAATTTAAGGTTTTCTGATGCTACTTCATATGTAGAAATGCAAACGTGGAAAGCATGGTTAGCATTTAAATCAGGGGTAGTCAACCTTGGCTCTTTTATGACTCGTGGACTTCAACTCCCAGAATTCCTGAGCCAGCTAAGCTGGCTCAGGAATTCTGGGAATTGAAGTCCACGAGTCATAAAAGAGCCAAGGTTGACTACCCCTGATTTAAACTGAAAGACAATTGACTGTGCTTTAGCAAGGAAGACTTAGTAGGGGCCTAGGCCAGCTTGGATTTCTGGGAACTGTAGTCCCTGTAAATTTGGAGTCGAGGAGGTTGCTTATACTCTAAAACAAAGAAAGAAAAAAATGGTCTCCCCCTCCCCCCGTCTTTTTCAGAGATTCCAAAAACTTGAAACTAGGAAATCAAAGAAAAACCTTGTTCTGCCACTAGAGCCATTCTCCTTAATACTTATGATAGCCTCACCTTATATTACCTTTTTATTTTATTTATTTCATTAAATTTAGTACAGCTGCCATTTCAAGCAGACTTGGGGCAACTTACAAATCAAAACTAAACTATCTATCTTTATTCTTTTTTAATAAGTTTATTTGAAAAGGAAAGAAAGAGAGAAGATGAAGATCCATAGAAATTGAAGAGGTTGGACTAGAAGACCGCCAAGGTCCTTTCCAGCCCTACAGTTTTAAATAACAATTGTTTCATAACAATTTAACAGCACTAGGCTGCAGAATGCTAGAATAACAATTCCCACCATCCCCTCCATCACAATCAGCTGTGCCTGATTGGAAAGACCTCTTTCCACTTGGAATCTGTCACAGACCACATGCCTGGAATGAGATCTCCCTGAAGGTCTATATTGCTCCCACTTGATTGGTTGGTCTTTAGTCAGCCATCTCTTCTTTCCTTTGATATATGCTAACTTTTACTTCATTGCAGGTTGTCACTGACATGTCAAGCAGTCTTGAAACTGGCATATTAAATTAAAGACTAAATGTCACTGCCCTTAGCCACAAGCTCTTCCATTTGTTGAGAACCCACATTAATTACTTGCTGCTTGTGTTATAACCCAGACTACTTTCAGCCATATCGCAAGGGCAGGCTGTGCTATGTTTTGCATCTTCTTCCTACTTCAGTGTTACATTGGGTTTTTGATGTGCAAATCCACTTGCCATTTGTGTAGGCAAGATAGGCAGATGCTAGCAATGAGTTGCCCTACAGAAAAGACAGCACCCTAAATTAAGAACATGGTTTGAAAGCTAAACTAGGTGTTTGAAGTGGACCTGTCAAAATAACATTTGCAAAAATCTGCAATTATTGCTAGATAGTAATTACTTAGTTAAGAATATACATTCATCTAGTACAATATTTTCCAACCTTGGGAATTATAGCAAAGCTAAAACATGTTTTAAAATGAGCCAAAGCAGCATTGCAGCCCATCTCATGGCAAGAACAAATTTGTAGTGCTAAAAGAGGCAGATTGTATCTTTGGAGGATCATCTCTGGTGATCCAGAGGGGGTTCTGAATTTAAACAATTTTAAAATGTGTAGACTTCAATGCCACAATTCCCAAGCCCCGAAGGGGATAACTCGCAGTGGCCAACTTGCCACAGGACAACTCAACAATGCAATGTAATTATTTAAAATAATTTTAAAATTATTTTAATTTTTGTCATTCACATTTCATTTTGTCCCTTCCTTGGCATCCTTTCTTTAATGATTCTATTCCACACTTTCTTCGATATTAGTGTAACTCTTTTTCCCACAGTGAGTTGTCCCACAGTGAGTTAGCCATGGCAAGTTGGCCTGCAAGGAGCACACCTCACATGCTGAGCTTCATTCATTTATCCTCTCCCATTTTTTCCTTTTAATATGAGCCAACTCTTAAATTCTTCCTTGACCACTGCTGTGACAACCATAGGTCTGGGAAATTAATATTCCCAATTCCCCAGATCTTCATGATGACTGCAGAAACATCCATCTCTTCTGCCTATCATTCATCAGAAGATTTTGGTAGCGTCTTCATCTCACTCTTTGCTTACTTTAAGGAGCAACCTTGCTCAGGCTGATAGTATATGAGTAGTGAGTGAGGGCCACATTCTAAAAGAAATTTGAAACTTGAATTTAAGATATTAATTATAGCCTAAAGCTTAATTAAAGTTGTCTATAATGTACAATGTTAGCTGACAAACTAATCAATCTCCTGTCTGCACGTACACTATTAAGAGAACTTGAAAATCACATTCAAGTCTAGAAGGTCTATAAAAACTAGGTCTATAAAAGATCAAGGTCTATAAAAAAACTATATTTATATCCTGTTATTATAATTTAGGATGTAATACTGCCATTCTGTTTTTATTTATGATAACAGCATCTCAAGTGCCAGATATTCTCCAATTTTCCCATTATATCAAGGTGAGTTGAAGGGATCCTGGAGGCCTAGAAACCATATTCTTATCTCTTCTTCTGTTTACGATGCACCTTAGGTTAGGTTAGGTTAGGTTAATTTAATTTGTATACCGCCCTTCTCCCGTAGGACTCAGGGCGGTTCACAGCATATTAAAAACACAAATACAATATACAGGATACGAAAAAAAATCATACAAAAATCATACAAAAATACACAAAATAACCCCACTAAAACCTAATTAAAAGCCAAATATTGATTGCTGTGTTCCCATTAAAATTACTTTTTA
>NW_015387072.1:110188-195690 GCF_001527695.2 Protobothrops mucrosquamatus
AGGGTCCATCAGTCGCCTGGGACGGAACCATCTAAGCGGTTCCGTCTCCCTGCGGCGAGGGGGAGCGGTCCGGAAGTCCATCCTTACGAGAGAATGATCTGACCATGACAAGGGCTCAATAACTATCTCCCCTAATGCCAGATCACTCTGCCACTGGCCTGAGACAAAAATCAGATCCAGCGTGTGTCCACCCGTGTGATAGATAGATACCATGAGTTTTCAATACAGGTAGTCCTCAACTTACAACCACAATTGAGTCCAAGATTTCTGCTGCTAAGTGAGACAGTTAAGTTTTGCCCCATTTTATGATCTTTCTTGCCACAGTTGTTAAGTGAATCATTGCATTTATTAAGTTAGTAATACGGTTGTTAAGTGAACCTGGCTTCCCCATTGACTTTGCTTATCAGAAAGTCGCAAAAAGTGATCACATGACCCCAGAACACTGCATCCATTATAAATATGAGTCAGCTGCCAAGGGTCTGAATTTTGATCATGAGACCATGGGATGCTGCAAAGGTTGTAAGTGTGAAAAACAACAAGTCACTTTTTTCAGTGCCGTTGTAACACTGAACAGTCACTGAATGAACTGTTTCAAGTCGAGGAGTACCTGCATAGTAGGATCCAAATGTAATAGTCGGCTCAAGAAGACAAAATGTATTTATTTTGCTTATTTGTTAGATTTGTTGGCCACCTGTCTCACCTCATTCGTTCTTGTGATAGGAAAAAAAATGGAGAAGAAATCAATATTGCAGAAGGGAGTCAACATTAAAGACGAATTTGATTGTTACCAAGTTGTCTCAGCAGGTGCAGAATCCAAGCAGCAGAGTTTCTTAGAATCCTTACATACTAGAACCACCTTTTCCCACTTGATCCTCCTCAAATTGTTGTGGATTCTGAATTCCCAGCCAGTATGCCCTCCTCATCTGTTTATATTAATAACAGTCCTGACAGCATAAAAGACCTGCTTTCACCTTGAGTTCTAGCTTATCTCCTTGCTTCTTTCTAAATAACGATATGCAGAAAGTTCGTCTGATCATATTCTCCCCATTTGTTTCACAGTTTTCAGATTTTTTCCCTGAGTCTCAGAGAGATTTACCCTTGTCAGGCAAGGTGGCTGTGATCAATGGGAGCTGAGCATCTTTTGACTCTCTGTGCATAATGAGGAAAGGCTGACAATCCATTTCCTGCATCTCCAAGAAAAAGGATATGTGGTTAAGCTCATCCTACCAACTTCTCTCCCGCTGTGCTTCATCTGATGAGCTTAGAGAAGGGCAGAGCTCAATGGATGACTTTCTAGCACCCTGCCTGTAAAAAGTAGCCACACTTGGCCTTAGAAATACAAGAGTGCCATCCAAGCTTCATAGGGCAGGCAATATGTGTTAATTGTCATCTGCTAAGTGTGGGCAGTCTGCTAGATTTTTTTTAAAAAAAAATCTTTGTTGGGTTTAAATTAGATTAAATTGACAAGAGGTAATACGTTTAAAAAAACACAAATGGGTGTTGGATTTTTTTGGCATCTGCAGAACACTGCTGGCTCATACTGGTTGTCCACTAGGACACCTGGATCCCTGTCACAGTTACTGAAAAGAGCCAAAGTTATATATTTGTGTGTTTCACATCTAACAATAAGCCACAAATGATACTTTACAAACTAGATCTACCCAAGATACTTAAATTAAAACTGGGTCAAACAGTTTGTGGTTTAGTTTATTGTGGGAACCCAGCCTTGGTCTTAACCTTTGAGGGGAACCAGGCTATGATGTTATGCCATAATACAGTTGGTTGGTTAATAAATACATAGCATATAATCCAATCACAGCAACTGTGTTTTTCTGAGTTGTTTGCACGCATTTGTTGAAAGACAAATCTTCATCAGGGTCCAGTCCAAGCTGGGAATAAACAAAATGTTTATTTCTAAAATACTTTAGAAAGAAGGTTGGGGTTTATTGAAGAACAAAGCCAGACAGAAGCATGGCTCTGGGAAAACTGAACACATGTAGCTGGGATTGGTGGGTTTTTATACCTTCTGGGGCTCTTGAGGTTGTTTCCTATTCCTGTTTGAGGCTTTGTATTTCCTGTGTCATGTACTTTGACCTGAGTCTGAGTGTGCCCTTTTGGTATTGGTGGGTTAATCCTGTTAGGTCCCCAAAGGTCATGTCTTTTAGAGTTTGGGTGGGGTATATAGATTTTAGGGGTCTTCATCTTCCTAATCTCATCAGCTTCCTGGCTCCAACCTTCCTAAATGGATTATTACATCTACATTTCTAAAAGCTGATTTCTGCCACGTTTTCTGGCTGGGGGGAAGGAGAAGTACCTGCCTTTTTAAATATCTTCTCCATTATTCCTTTGGAGAAATATATTCTGCCTTTTTAATATTTCCTTCTCTGCGAGTGGCCTGACTTCCCACACAGTCATTTTGCCTTAAAGCAGAACAATTATTAGAAATAGAATGTAGGAAGTAAGGAGTCCTTGGTACTTTGATGATGTTATCTAGTTTGGTAATGAAATGTCTGCAAGAAAACAACCAAGCTCAGAGAGCACCAAGAGTCCCTCATTTCAACCCTGAGCTACAAATATTCTCCTCTGTAAATGTAAGAAGTCATAGTATTTTTCAAAAAATAGCAGCCATCCCGAGGATCACAAAATGGCAGCCATGGTGGTTTCTACAAATTGTTTGTTTCCAGAGATTATCCCCACCATTTTCTTTAGCCTTCAGAGTGCTCCGAACCATTACAATTCATCACTGTTGGGGTTTTTTCTCTCTTCAGGCTATAGTAGTATATTACTAACAAAATCCTGGTCTACAGTCCTTCACCAATTTATATTCCAAGAGTTATGCAGTCCCTAGGGGCTATATTATAAATGAACAAAATGTTAAAAGCCAGTGCTGTATATTGCAGCCTGCCAGTTTCCTATTCATTTTAATTAAAAACATCTACATAAATAATAAAATAGTCAGAAGGGGCAAGGGGGCTGGTAAACAGAGAAGGCAGCCCCCTTGAGAAAACTTTATAGTCATCTGATCCCCAGTTTGGTATGTTCTATCAGGATATGGTCCTGCTGAAAAGCAAGAGATCAAGCTAAGATTTGCATCTCCACAATAAACTGATTTTTCTACCCACTCTAAAATCAAGAACTTCACCACCAAGAAACATTAGCAGGCATCTTATAAGCTCTGCATTCCTTACTCAGCAGCAGGCAAGGTTCCTTATTTAGAGCCAAGATTAACTGGATCAGATTCAGATTACAAACAATTCTGACTGATTAATAATATGCTGAGCTTTGAAAGAGACACCTTGATTCCGATAAAGAGTAGGACTACCATAAGCCCAGTTGTGATAGGCTTATTTGGACCATACTGTGCAAGTCTGCAAGAATGAGAATTTGGCTAGAAATTGTACATCAGACTAGAAACTAGGAAACTGTGAGTTCTAGTTCCACTTTAAGCATGAAAGCCAGCTGGGTGATTTTGGGACAGTCACTCCTCAGCCAAAACCCTCCTCACAGGATTGTTCTTGGGGAAAAATAGGAGGAGGAAGGAGTATTAAGTATGTTTGCTGCCTTGAATTATTTTTATTTTTTAAATTAAGGTAGTACAAATAAATAAATTTATTCACTGGCACAAGGTAGAGCATTCTCACATCTTTGTCTCCTTTTTTTCATTCACCCCTTGTTCCAGGCTGCAATGTGCAAATGAAAATCAGATGTTATAGCTGTAAAACTCTAACGAAGCACAAAGGTAACGTCATCTTAGTTTTCTCTTAACTATTTTAAGAAATGCAGTTAAGTGCCTCATCGAAATATATGAAATGAAGTCAACAAAAAATGAATTTTTAAATGCCCCCTTCTCTAAATAATCGAAAAGTAGAAGGTATACAGAATATTCTTGGGTGTGTCAGGGCCTTCACGAAGGCAGAAAAATAAGGTAATTCTCTGGCACCATCTCTTGGACTCTACGGGAACGGATTCAAAAATGTAGTTCAGATAATTACATTGTTCTGTCAAGTGTAGCTGGAACTGGATGATCATTAGAATTGCATATAACATTAAAAATATTCTAATTGCACTTCTGGAATGCTAAATTCTGACATTCATAATTGAGCGCAGTATGGAAATTAAAGCAATTCCTTTTATAAAAGATACAAATTGCTCGTGCAGCTGCATTCTCAATTCTGCATTGCTTTGGTTGGTCTAAAGTAGCATTTTTCAACCTTAACAACTTTAAGATTTGTGGACTTCAACTCCCAGAATTCCCCAGCCAACATGTTGGTTGGAGAATTCTGGGAGTTAACGTCCATAGATCTTAAAACTGTCAAGGTTGAATATTTTACTGCTAAAAAGGTATAGAGAAGGCTGATCAAAATTATCAATGGATCTGAGATGCATGATGAGTTTGATAATATCACAGCACAAGGATGGAACCCGCCCTCTATTTATAGTGCAGGGACTTTGTTATCCAGTGACATTGATGGATAATAGATTGACAAAAAAATATTTCTTCAACAAGAACATAATTTGTTGACTTCACTGTCCCAAAATGCAATGATCATCACTAACTTAAATCACTTTTAGGAAGTGTAAGGACACTGAGGGAGTTCTCCATCAATTACTGTGTATAAAGGCAGCTAGAGTTCCCATGTTGTAGAGAAGCACAGAGATGACCTCAGAGAAGGTAGAGGCAGACTGTTAGCAAAGTGTGAGCTCAGTCTGCAAAAACAAGACAGCATGAGAAAGAAACTTAGTGATCCTGTTGAGACTCCCTCTGATATAAGAAGGAAGGGGAAAGGCTTCTAGGATTTCAAAATTCTGTTATTATTTACTAGATAACCCTGATCCCTTGGGCCATCGTTTCAGAGATGTTTCCTTACCAAATTCCTCAGTGCCTTCAACAATGACAGAATTTCTAATGTACTGTCTTCACTGAAAAAGTTGGGATACATTCAGAGATGTATCTGCCTTGAAAATAGCTCATGTTGATCTATTATAGCAAACATCAGCACAGGAAATGTTTTGTAACATTTTGTACTGTGACATAAACTCTTTTACGATCATGTTTTTGCCATAAAATGTTTTATTAAATTTGCCAATTTTCATCTCCATAGGAGTCATGGGCCCTAGATTTTGGACAGGTTCTGTAAGTTAGCTCATTTGTGGTACATTGGTTGAAAATGTCTATGAAGATTCTCAATCATCTAGCTCAGGGATGTCAAACTGGCAGCCTGCAGGCCCAATGCATCACACACAGGCCACGCCCACCCTGTCTCCGCAAAGCAAAAAAAGATGCGATACATCACGTGACACGATCAAGTTTGACACCCGCAATCTAGGTTGTCATTGACCTAAAAGTACTTTTTGAAAGACAATTAGACTTTCCTGGTTTTTTTCTTTGAAAATCTTTCACTTCTCAGCCAAGAACTGAAGAACCTTCTTGGATGAGAAGAACATTTTCAATGAAAATACCAAGAAAGTCCAGTTGCCTTTTGAAAAAAGCCGCTTTGGGACTTTGTTGAAAATGCTTTGCCGTATATTGCTATCAAATATGGAGACCAGAATGGAAGGAAACCAAGGCAAGTTGTGCCCTTCACCATCAACATGGTGGCTTTTGGGGAGATGCTACACAAGATAAAATGTTATACTATTATACTGACTTCACAGATGCAACTAAGTTCCTAGCTTGGAATCAGACTTTGTTAAATCAGCTTACTGTTTACTAAATAAATTTACTGAGCTAGAGCAAAACCTTTTCACATGTTGATTTCCTGGGGGAAATATAGTTGTGGATATGTAATATTAGAGATGTAATAATTTTATTTTTCTAGACAATTATTTCATCACATTTAGTTTGGTTGTTAGATGTACAGGAGTCTTTGTGTTGAGCTGAATAGGCGTACAGGGAGGTGATCATCCAAGTTCAAGATGCACTTATGGTTAACGGCCACTGCAAGGAACACTTTTCAGTTTAGAAAACCTGTCACTGGGCACAGAATTCAGCCAACTTAGACTTTAGTTTTTAAACAAAAATGATCAAATCCTTATGGATGCAAATGTATTCTAGATTTGTTGTTCATGATTGTGTTGATACAGCACACTTAGTTAAATAGTGACAGAAGATTGTAAATTATTTCTTTTCCCCCCTCACTGGGGAATTTAAATGACAATTTATATGTACTTAATAATAATAATAATAATTAATAATAATTAATAATTAATAATAATAATAATAGTAAAGTTGGAAGGGACCTTGAAGGTCATCTAGTCCAACCCCCTGCTCAAGCAGGAAACCCTATACCATTTCGGACAAATGGCTGTCCAGTCTCTTCTTAAAAACGTCCAGTGATGTGTTTGCAGCATCCCCATGATCACATGATCAAAATTCAGGCATGTTGGCAACTGGTCCTGGGGATCATGTGATCTCCCTTGGTAATGTTCCCAGCTGGCTTCTGACAAAGTCAATGGAGGAAGGCAGATTTGCTTAACGGCCTTGTGATTCACTTAACAACTGTTGCAAATGTTGTAAAATCGGGTCTGAAGTCACTTAACCTCCATCTTAACAATAGACATTCTGGTCTGAACAGGAATGTAAGAATCTCAGTTGTGGTTGTAAGTTGAGGACTAGCTGTATTGTGGTTGGTTGCACAATCAGCCAGATGTTTAGACTAGATTTGGCATTGTTATCCACCCCATTGAGTTTAAGATAGGATAATAATACAAATAATAATAAACAAAGCCTACATATCTATTTTGTGTATGTGGAAACTGAAGTATCAGTGTGTATACAAGTTAATATTCAGCCCTCTGACTCAGGGTTTGAACCTTGGAAATTGTCTTTAGCCATCTCTAATTTTATATATACTGAGCTTAAGTATTACAAACTTTGTTCAACTGTAATAATAACTATATTGCTTTAATATTTTTAATACTTATCTTTTGGAATTTGAAGGGAAAAAAGTGAATATGCATTATCAGTGTAGCCTTTGATAGTACCATATGATTTATTTCTCAGGGCAAAAGTTCCCCAGAACTGCAACATCAATGTTTTGATCTACTAAATCAAAGGGGCAGCTAAGAAAGGCAGCCTGAACTCAGCTGCAAGACAGAAAAATATCACCCCTTCCAAATTATAGGTGAAGGCTGAGGTAGGTCACCCAACAAATTATTAAGTAGTGTAATTGAGTGGTTTAAGGTTGCAGAGATGTTCAGGGGTGTCAAACTGCCGGCCCATGGGCCGGACGCGTCATCCGGAAGCCGCGCCCACCCCATTGCCAGCAATGGCAAAACCGTCCCAATATGTTGCACGACGTCATGTGACATTGTGACTTTGACATGTCTGCCTTAGTTGAAGTTGTGAAAAATATCCACACCTTGTTGGAACAATACCTGCATAAGGGCACTTGAAGGCCTGGTTTAAGCAACATATATTATTTCTATAAACACTGAAATATAAAGATATAAGTACCAGTATGCTGAGATATGAGTATTTGTGGCAATGGTAGCAATGTCACATTAAGCAGAATCCCCCTTTTCTGGTAAGTGTGCAATGTAATCATTTACATTAGCTGTGAAAATCACTATTTTCTTTCTCTCTCAACTTTTACCATTCCCTCAAACTGTAATACATTACTGAGAGGCAAGATAAAGAGGATTCTCAGTAGAATGTAAACAAAGCCAAGGAATCTGTGGGACCGTCACAGGACCTGCATTGATGTCATTTCTAAATGGGGTTCCCTTGAATTAATCCTAATGGCCCAGGGACAGACTGCAAGGAGATCCAATCCTGGGGGAAAAATTAATCTGAGGAAGTGGAGAATCGATGGCTGGTTGGGGAATTCTGGGAATTGAAGTCCACAAATCTTAAAGTCGCCAAGGTTGGACACTAATCAAGTTGCATCTCAACAGCCAGGAAGCTTGACTAACCATGGGCTTTCCGAACTCCTGCACCAGAGTAAATAATTTTATAAAATGTTACTTCAATTGTGGCTCAATAAGAACATTTCGGTAGGAAATTCAGGATTGTAATCATGAATTTTTCCAAGATCTGAATGTTAGGATTCCAGTACAGATTTGATTACAATAAGCTGAGAGTAATGACACGCACTGGGTCCTCAACTATTCATTCTCAACTTTGTGACATGTTTTCTTACAGCCACATGAGCATTTTAAAAATATAGTTCATTTTCCTATAACCTGGAATTATCTAGGTAACAGCCTAGAAACAACACAACATGTGTTAGCTAATTTTATCTGAATGGTTATCCGTCTATGAGTCCCTTCCCTCCAATTTCTGCCAGGCACTCAGAGTTAGCCATAATTCAGAGACATACACAAAAATTATGACCAAAACACAAAATACTCAGGGAATACCCTGGGAAAAAAATAAGATTTTTTTTTAATTGAAGAACAGAATTCCAATTGATAGATTAGAGGGCAAGTCAATAATAGGCCTTCGGGCAAAAATTATTACTTTTGCCTCCAGAAGCCTTTAAAGTGACATGATGCACCTTAAATAAATTAAGGGGACAGCAGTTCTCTTTTGTCATTGATGCTTCACTTCATGCTCTTGGCAAAATCTTCACCTTTCTTGATAGAAGCTTTCAGTTCTGCAATAGCCCCAGCTATCATCTTCTCTTCAAAAGGAGTGATCTTGCCAATACCTAAGTTTTTTTCAATGCCATTTTTCTGAGAGGAGGGGAAGAAAGATTGAAAATTAGCACACTGTAGTAAGACATTAACGACAAGCACAATTTTTCACTGGAAAAAATCATTAGCTCCTTTAAATCATAAGATAGACACAGGGGAGCCAGAAAACAGATGGGCTATTTCCAAGTTTCAAAATGAGTCAAATAAGCTGAGCCATATTTAAGAGAAGGCTCTTGATAAAAATTAATGTCCATGATGCATACTAGTAGCCTAGAAATGAACTGCTGTTAACTAATACTCTGACCTGAGCTGTCCCATTAGTACTATTTTACTAGATTCTTACACTATCAAGTAGCTAATTGTCCACTGTGTACACTTGTCCACTGGATAACTGCCTCGGAGCTATTATAGTTCCAACTCATCATGTACTTACCCTACATAGGCTACCGATTAGAGTGCTGGTTTCAACGTAATAGTGCTAACACGGACTTTGGAAGCTTGATTAGCCAAGGGCCTGACTGACAGAAAACTGCCTCTGCACATCAAAGGACCTACTTTTAAAGGTCATCATTTTGAGCACTACCAAGATCATTTGTTACTGGCCATTGTTCCAGGACCTTAGTCTTAACTTAGGGCTTGTTATCTTAAATCCCATCAGTCACAGTCAAATAACCCGAGTCTACTTCAGCAAAAACAGAGTCCACTTTTTTCAAGGATATTACAGACACCATTAATACATGTACTATTCATAGTAACTTTACAGACTGGGGTTCTAATGACTGTTTTACCCATTAGACAATCCCTAAGTCCCACCAATAGTATACACACTAGCTGAAATTCACAGATCTAAGGCATCATCTCTCCTGTTCAAATTTGTACAAGATCTAACATGGTCAGAAGCTCAACTTCCTGTCACACAGGAAGGCTTCCTCCTACACTGATCTCAGGTTATCAAACTGGTCATTTTGGAACTATTGACAGTCCCAACTCTCTGCATTTCTCTTTTTTGACAGGCATTTAACAGTTCATTTGTTTTAGTATCAATTTTAATGTAGTTTTGCTAACTATTCTGAGTACACTGCAGAGCAGGAAAGCAGGGTAGAAATTAAATAAACACTTTTGGGGTGCCTTTTAAAACAAATGCAAATAACAATTATCAGGCAAGGACAGCTCTACAGCAGCCCATACTGTGAAAATCTATTTCTGCAGAATAGGAACAGGCATGTTTCCCGTGTTATTTAATGTTACCTATTTAAAAATGTCTGGCATAATCTATTTTTTGATTAATATTACTATATGTGCTTGTCTTGCTTCTTTGCTATTTATTTGAATGCTGATTTACAGCCAGGACTGCTTTCATTAATTATGTACCACTGGGATTTCCCCCCCTAAAACATAAAGTGGTTAACAATTACATCACTAGAAGACAATCATACATAAAGCAAATTAAATGTAGAGCTGCCCAGATTATGTACCCCAAGGAGCAGAGGTGTTGAAAAGTATGGACATTCTGTTTCCTCTGATCGAACGAAGGCGCATTCAATGACCCCTTCTTTGCCATTCACAGCATCTAGGACTGAGAAGACAAATCGGGCACCAGCATAGGCCATAGACAATGTAGCTGATCCTGTTGGAATAAAAGTGGAGGATTCAAGGATAAAGAAACACTTCTGTGGAGTTTCCCATAGCTTTTCCCAATACAAATCTAGTAGCACTGAAATCAGTGAAATACATTTAGATGGTATAATACCCTCATTAGTTTGCCTAAGAGCCAAGGTAGACCATTCAAGAGTAAATTATGCCACCTACTAGACAGTTCCACTAGTCTCAATTGTCCATCTACGATGCATTCAGAAAGTATTCAGACCCCCTTCACTTTTGTCAATTTTGTTTATGCTGCACCTGATTCTACAGATGTTGAAATTTATTTTTTTCTCATTAATCTACACTCAGTACCCCATAATGACAAAGTGAAAACAGAACTTTAGAAATGTCTATAAATTTATTAAAAAGAAAAAAACTTGAAATATCACATTGGCATAAGTATTCAGACCCTTTACTCACCTGTACTACAAACAATCCAGATAGAGGAAAAATATCCCACAAACTAACCTGCGCCTGCTTTTGCTTTGACAACTTCAGTTCCAGCTTCCTGAATCCTTTCAATGAGGGTCACCAGCTGATTTTCAGGAAAATCCACCTTTGGTGTGCACTGCAACCGGAAAGGAGCACAGGATTTAATCTCATCTCTATCACACTCTTATATTATTGGGTTTTGAACAGGAACTTTCAACAACAGAATTGAAGCTTCTTTCTCCATCCCTTAGTGATACACCAATTAAGAATCAGATCTGCATTAGCTCATACTGCAGACCCAGCCTTCAAGACAACATCCATATATTTGTGTTCCAAGAGCAGTGGACTCTGTCAGGAAAAGGAATGCGGAGCCCAAATCTTCTACTCCACCATTTCTCAACTATTCTCCCTCAACTTTCCAGAAGAAAGCAGCTGACAGATTCATTCTAAATGAAAACAACTAGGAAGCTGATCATTGATGCAGAGACCTGGGGAAGGGATTCAGTATTTAGTTTTTCAAAAAAAGAGAAGTATTTCTTTAAAATAAGAAGGCATACTCATGACTGCCTGTACTGTTACATTCTGGACCAGTTGAAGCTGCCCATGGTTCTTCAAGAGCAACCCTATGTACGGCACAAAGAAGTAGTCTAGTCCTGAGGTGATCGGGGCAAGTGATTGAAGAGGTCTCCGATCTAGGAAAGGGTACAACTGGCACATCATCTGAGCCATAGATGCCATCTGCTCATTCAGCAGGAGCTATGACTCCAGAAGGAGTGCATCCTCCTTGAATGGTGAAGTGCAAATTGTGCATCCTCCTTGAATGGTGAAGTGCAAATCCATTCAAGCTCAAAGCTGGAATAGCCCAGATCTGGGTGGTCCAAACAATCACAGCCACTCAATTTTGGTAAGATTGAGCCAGAGATGGTTCCTCCCTGTCCAGACCTGGTCAGTTTCCAGGGATTGGGACAGAACCTTGACAGCTTCAGTTGGCTGGCCCAGTTGAAAATATAATTATACTTCAAACCTTAAAATTAGGCTACTTTCATATGTTTGAACACAGAGCTGCATTTGACAAGTGGTTGAAAGCAGAGATCAGTTTCTTTCCAAATTCTTTTCATGGGTCTTACAGTTCTATATAGTGATATGAATTTTGAATGCTCCCTTATCGGCCAAAACTACTCAGAGAAATGCAATTTTATCACACACCTGTGAGATTAGTGGGATGATGGTCTTCCCTGCATGGCCACCGATCACAGGAACATTGACACGAGCTGGATCCAAGCCCTGTGAAAATGGCAACTTTCAGCGTATATTCAGAACTCGCAACAAGCTGGGTGAATTATGTGCATAATTCAACAGTAAAACCTCCCACTCCTCACAAAACAGAAAAATTTGGAAAATGAAATATCTGAGAACGAGATATATTTATAAATCTTCCTTTTACTTTATTGTCAGAGAAACTAGAGCTCAAACACTTATAACTGTTTAGATTCTCAGTTGCAACTGTGTTCTGACCTAGATTTTTTCTCAATTTAAAAACATACAGCTTGTTACCTCGAGGGCCATACCAGGGCTTTGCACGTCATGCCGAGAGATGCACTTCACTTAAGCCAGGAGGTTTAATGGTAAAATTGAAACGTTAAGACTTTTTTTCATTGTAAACTTCAATATCCCCAAACTAAGCAAAAATAGCTAACATTTTTGGTCCCATTGACTCTGAGGAGCTTTAAGAGCACAAATAGAATACCGGTGGGCCTCCGGAAGATCAAGATGATGCTTCTTGCATCTCTACTCTGAATTACTGGCAAACCTGGACAGGCTGCAATCAGCCAGGCTGTTTCTATGATATGCAAAGAAAGAAGTACACATTTGCAAACTGCTTAGGATATTTTAGAGTATTCTAGCCATGCAATACCAAGAGAGATGAATTCCTGTTTCATAGCTGGGCATCTCTGCAACAATTTACCAATGTGGTTGGCCCAAATGTGGTTAGAGAACAAAGATTCTTTGGCCGTTTCCTCTTTGCATCCTGACAGCAGACTAATAATGCAGACTAAATCTGGAAATGATTGTCATTGCCAGAATATGCCAAAATGGTAAGGAATTCTGATCCTTGATCACATTCCTTGACCATGCCTGTTTGATCTACCAATCAATGGGAAAAATTAAAATATACAAAGAAACTTACTAATGAGAGAAAAATTACTATAGCCCCTCAATTGATATGCCCTTAGGCTGCTGTGGATAATTCCTGATTCCTCCAGAGCAGATCTGGGAGATCACATGGAAATGTAATAACTGGTTCCCAAATTGATAATAGTCTCCTGAATCTTTATGTAAACAGTCAGCTGCAAGCTCTTCCATTATAGTATCAGTGAAGACATCATAACAAGTCATACCACATCATACCACATCATACCACATCATACCACATCATACCACATCATAACAAGTCAATCAGAAAATTTGTGCCCTATTATACACTGGGATAAATTAGCTCTAAAGGAGAAAAAGCTCAGTTGCCTCTCTTCTCAATTTTATTTTAGCAACAGAATGCTGTAATAGTCATGCTTAGAAAAATAAATTTTGTTGAAGCTGACAGGAGGATAGAAAGAAGAATCCATTTCAACAGAAAATGCTTTGCTGCAAAAAATGACATCACTGAATGCAACCTGACTCTACCAACATACCTTCAATTCAGCTACAAAAGTGTTTGCTCTCACAATGTCCAGAGTTGTGACACCAAAAATTCTGTTAGGGTTATATACACCATGTTTCTTAAAAATCTCAGAAGTAATTGGGATGGTGGAATTGACCTGAAAATGAAAGTAGTTTATTGCCTCGATTTTAAATAAAAAACAAAATGAATATAATATATCTTAATTTTCTAATATTTTAAGTTTCCCTTGAAGCAGTTCTCACCCAAAATGTTTTAAAACAGAATTTCAAGTTTATATGTTTAATATTATCTTGAAGGTAAGATATTGAGTACATAAAACAATATGTGAAATCAGATCCATCTTTATTCAATTCCAACACTTTTTCCTTTAAAGTAGAAACCACAAGAATAATATAAAGGAATAGATCCCCACCAACTGTTTCAGTAGCACAATACAGGCCTATGGAATTCCTTACATATATCCTAAGTAACAGTTCTACATAAACAGTTCTAACATTAGTTTCTGTTACCTCTCAACAGCCACTTCAGTAATTGACTGTTATCTGTTCTGTGGCAGGGAATTTAGTAGTCTGTGATTCTATTCTGAATCTGAATGAACATGGAGGAGCTGAAAATCTATGTAAAAAGCTCTTGGAAACATGGGGAATCTGTATTTAATGCTCAGTAGGCCATTTGGTTTCCAACAGATATAGTAATAGCAGAGATGTGCTTAAAATGGCAGCAATGTGGCTAATTTTCCTTATGTGACTTATATGAAGCCATTGCAGCTAACCACAACATATTGCATGATATTTCTCAAAGAACATGGCTGGAATGTGCTTACCGGATTTGCAATAATACAGATAAGAGCTTTAGGGCAGTGCTGCGCACAAGCAGCTGCCAAGTTAGCAACGATGGTAGCATTTGTATTGAACAGGTCATCACGAGTCATCCCTGTATATTAGCATAAAGAATTTATTAACAGTGTTCTGCACGCCATCCAGATCATACTTGACAGATAGGTCAACATAATTTACTATCAGTGCCCTCACTCCCTATATACGGCAGCGTACAGCTAGAATTGCTGCGTACAGCTAGAATTGCTCCCCCCACCCAAAAATTGTTTCTTCTCTTTCAAGAATATCCTTCAAGATATTCGGGTATCCAACCGCCATCTGAATTGCATGGGTAAGAAACACTTTACAGCAGAGGTCCCCAACCTTCTGGGCACCGGGGACCAGTTCTGTGGAGAGAGGTTTTTCCGCGGACCGGAGAGTGCGTGGCTTTGTGTGCTGTCTGCATCTCGCGGATGGAGCTTTGCTTGTTTGTGCGGACCGGTTGCTGACATGCCGCGGTCCGATACTGGTCCACAGCCCGTGAGTTGGGGACCCCTGCTTTACAGGACTGATAAAAGATTTCTAACAAAATATCCCTTTGGAGGCAGCCAGAGTTTATACTCTTATACAGCAGAATAAGCCATCGTTCTACTCATCTCCACATTCAGATGAGTGTCAGTTCTAAGGCCAAGTGGAAGGTTAGAAATCTCCTTCATGATTAGAAAAGAAGTCTCAGACTTTAGACTGACTTTTTCCCAGATTTCGAAGGACTGGTAATCTCATCAGATTTTTTTTAGTATTTATCAATTTTGAAACTGCCCATCTCCCTCAGAGAGGGACTCTGGGTGGTGTACAAATAAATATTAAAACATAAGAATAGCACATAAAAATTTTAAAAGACAAGAATGATTTAAAAATACAATGTTAAAATAAATTTTTAATTAATTAAGAGGCAGGGGGAGGGCTTCCAGAGTGCTTATCAGCCCCACGGCTCCTCTGTGAGCCCTACTTGGCAGCAGCAAATTGTTAAATGTATTTTAGGAGACCTGAAGTTGATATCAAAGTTTCAAGAAGGACCAACCTGTTCACATTGCAAAAAATTGACCCCCACATACAGTGCTCTCAAGAGTCATGTGGACGCAGTAAAAAAACACAGCAACAGTGTTCTGATCGCTAATGGGCAAAAAATTCCAAGGAAACTAAGGCTAATGCCTCCTAAAATGACTCTAGCCTACTTATAATCCTTATAGAGCTGTACTGCAGAGACAGAAAGTATTAAGCATTCACAAGAAATAATTTAGTGCCAGCAATGTTGGACAAAGGAACAAAATAAAGGGAAGTCTGATACAAGATAGAAGAGGGGAAATCTTTCAAATGGGCTAAATAAAGTAGTGTTTTGAAGAACAAGGAAGGAATTGACAAATGGAAGAAACATAAAATTACTGTCAATTTCCCTTGGTCTGGGGTTCCATGCAAGATCTCACCTCGCGGAGTTTCAGTGATCATGAGAACGGTGAGAAATCAGCCCAGAACTACACGGGAGGATCTTGTCAATGATCTCAAGGTAGCTGGGACCATAGTCACCAAGAAAACAATTGGTAACATACTATGCCATAAAGGACTGAAACCCTGCAGCGCCTGCAAGGTCCCCTTGCTCAAGAAAGCACATGTACAGACCGGTCTGAAGTTTGCCAATGAACATCTGAATGATTCAGAGGAGAACTGGGTGAAAGTGTTGTGGTCAGATGAGACCAAAATCGAGCTCTTTAGCATCAACTCAACTCGCCCTGTTTGGAGGAGGAGGAATGCTGCCTACGCCCCAAGAACACCATCCCCACCGTCAAACATGGAGGTGGGCACATTATGCTTTGGAGGTGTTTTTCTGCTAAGGGGACAGGGTAACTTCACTGCATCAAAGGGACGATGGACGGGGCCATGTATCGTCAAATCTTGGGTGAGAATCTCTTCCCTCAGCCAGAGCATTGAAAATGGATCGTGGATGAGTATTCCAGCATGACAATGATCCAAAACACATGGCCAAGGCAACAAAGGAGTAGCTCAAGAAGGAGCACGTTAAGGTCCTGGAGTGGCCTAGCCAGTCTCCAGACCTTAATCCCATAGAAAATCTGTGGAGGGAGCTGCAGGTTTGAGTTGCCAAACATCAGCTTCGAAACTCTAATGACTTGGAGAGGATCTGCAAAGAGGAGTGGGACAAAATTCCTCCTGAGATGTGTGCAACCCTGGTGGCCAACTACAAGAAACGTCTGACCTCTTGTGATTGCCAACAAGAGTTTTGCCACTAAGTACTAAGTCATGTTTTGTGAAGGAGTCAAATACTTATTTCACTCATTAAAATTCAAATCAATTTATAACTTTTTTGAAATGTGTTTTTCTGGATTTTTTTGTTATTCTGTCTCTCACTGTTAAAATGAACCTACCATTAAAATTATAGACTGATCACTTCCTTGTCAGTGGGCCAATGTACAAAATCAGCAGGGGATCAAATAATTCCCCCCCCACATTGTATAACAGATACACAACAGCCCAACAACAGCATACAAGGAACACTGCATCATAAATAGATACGAGCTATTCTTTTTTCCCTATTTTGCAGAACATGGACAAATCTTAACATCCATTATGATGCTCTTTGCAATGACTCCATGTGACCCGGCTCTCTTTGCAATCTCTCAGACTACAACTTACCAGGCTTTCTAGGGACTCCAGCTGGAATTACTACAACTTCACTGGTCTTTAGGCATTCTGGCAACTGCTCCGGTCCTAGGAAACCTAAAGCAATGAAACAAGCAACCATAGTTACAACATTCTGTTGGCTGGGAATTCACTGAAAACATTAATATAGTGAAAAATTGTTTTGTTTAGAAAGATTTGTACCTGGGACACTGGATTTTCTACCACTACCTAAGAATCTGGACATTTTAAAACTGATTTTCCTAATCAGTTTCAATGGTATTACAATAACCTGTTGCTCACAGAACACAAATATAGTCAGATTAGGATTTTCATGGAACAGGTTAGATAAATCAGTAAAAGACATAAGGAGTATACATAAAAAGTAAGCGTAATACCTAAACTGATTCACATCCAAGAGATATAAATTTTCAAACTGGACACAACAGCTCAGACTGTACCAGTAAAACAGATTCTATGATAAACAGAAATCATAGATAAAAGAAAATAAAAGATTTCAATTTCTTGAGGCCATGAAAATGCCTCAAATGCATGAAGCACTTCATTCTTGTAATATAAACCATAAATTTATCTTTAGATCCAAATAAGGTCATTAACTGTTTTTATATAGCCTGGTTTTGGTTTTCACACAATTAAAGACAAGAGAATATTCCTCGTCTCCAACTGCTTTAGAAACCTGAATTCTGATCCATCCATGCTTGTTCAGAACCAAATTTAATAGGACTTAAGCTCCTATAAAAGTAATCTAAACTGCAGTTTTCATGAAAGAGCAGATATCCTCTTATCCTGAATTGTAGGATACAGGGGAAGCTCATTTTAGATTAACAGTAAGGAACTTTTTTCCCGCCAGAGGTTGCATGCCAGGATCAATCTTTTTACCTCGCTGCCTATGATTGGCCAAGAAGGATATATTGTTTTAAAAGCATATATGATCTGATTGCCTTTTGGAAGCTTTTAAAATCAAGCAAACTGACAAAACGAGTCAATCCATGACTGAGATTCTGACTACTGTTATAAACAACTAGTTCTGGGATTGAAATCTATCAATTATAACCTTTACTATAGCAACAGTACCCATTTAACAGGTTCTATGAATTAGTGGTGCACAAAGAAATTATAAAAATAAAGCAAGATATCCGAAGTGAGCAGATATCTCTTACCTTTCACTTCAGCTCTTGTTTCGATGTGGCTGAGGTCAGCTGCAACACCAGGCGTGTGTGCGATATCATAGAGATTGAGCTGACTGACTAAGGGGCTGTTCTTCAGCAAGAGGGAGAGAGGCTGGCCAATTCCACCAGAAGCACCAAGTACAGCCACTCTAGCATGATTCTGAATAGGGCAAGGAAAAAAAAATAAGAAACACGGAGATTCAGAGTTGTTTGTAAGAAGCTTCTCATTTTTTTATATCATTATCCCTTGTATTGCAGTTCAGGCCATTGTATGCTGAGCTTTGGAAGACGGTAAAGTGTTTTAACATTTTGACTGATTAGATATCAAATCTCAGAAGACAAAGTGAACTGTGGCAATAGTAAAAACCTCTGACTGCATTCTAGGCACAGAATTGGTAACTCAAGCAGATCATAATATAATGCAGTGATTCTTCCACTATGGTGGGTAGACATCTACCACATGGATCTGCTACAGCCTCCCCACTTTAACTAGCCAGAATTTGCTCTCCAAAGTCCCATCTGCCTGCCTTCACCAACAAGGAGAGGCATGGTTGAGGCAAGCTGTCAGGAGAGCTGTGGATGAGAATGCTAACAGGCTATGACCAGCTGATTGTTGGAGAAAGCAGAGAGATAGGGCAGAACTGGCTCCAATCTGGCCAAATGATTAGCAGTGCATGTGTAGAAGCCTCTGAGAGTCCACTAGTCAGAATCTGCTCATAACGTTAATTCTGCTTCCTGTATGCACTAAGAAGCAGCTGGCCTGACTGAAGCCTGCTTGTTGCCTCATCAGCTCCTACCTCAAGTACTCAAGTTATTTGGGGGATAAAATTTTAAAAAAATATTTTAAAACTGAGAAAATGGGAAGGTACACAGTGCAATAATGTATGCTATGGTATATCAATACCTTACTAAATATTCAATATCAGAGTCTTCACCTTAAAAAAAATATTTTATGTCCATATTCATCTTGTCTGTATTGAACTAGGAATTATGAAATGCTTAACACTATGATTTCCTAAATGTAGAAATAGATTGTTTTCTGAAGCAATATAATGTGGTAACGTTTAACTTACATAAATCGAAGCACAAACAAGAGATCAGCAATTTTTTGGAAAAGTCTAAATACTTGTTGGAATTGAGCAATAAATTCTTATCTCCATTTAAAATCAAGGAGAGAAGCAACCTAGAACCAAGGAGAAATTTCCTGACAGTTAGAACAATTAATCAGTGGAAAAATGTGCTTCCAGAAGTTGTGGATACTCCAACACTGGAAGTTTTTAAGAAGAGATTGGATAACCATTTGTCTGCAAAAGTATAACGTTTCCTGCCTGAGCAGGGGTTGGACTAGAAAACCTCCAAGGTCCCTTCCAACTCTGTTATTCTGTTAAAATGCCATACCCTAATCTGTTGTCCTCCAGATGTGCTAAGAATTTCCAAAAACCATAACAATACAATTCTGCATTAGGCTAGTAAAGACAATTAGCTTGTCAGCTGCACAATTGCAAGAATGTATCAGAAATCATGTGAAATACATTGAGACACAATACTGACATTTTAGTTTTTAATGGTACACTGCTGATAATGCATTTCTGTTACAATTGCAAATGTGAACACAACCTTGTGTTGCAATTGGCTAATGCAATGAACTAACGGTAGAGGGAAAATTTCCAAGATAACTCTGTGTTCTTCTGCCTGCAGTGACGTCATATCTGGCCTTTAAGTTTCAGTACTTTAAGTTGTATTCACTTCCCCACAAAGTGCTACATAGTTCTAAATCCCTAAATAGGTAAATTAAATCTCACAAAGATTTTAAGTTGTGGGGAGTTCAGGGATATGAAGAAAATAAAAGGCATTCATTGACCTAACCATACCAAGTGTTAGACTTAATTCAAATATTTTATCCACGTTTCCTCACAGACTTTATACTAATTCATAAAGTTACATCTGAAGATGAGGAATAGAGGTTTAAAAATGGTCAGTTATCTATGTACCAGACATAGTATCTGTACAGTATGTTCCTTACTGCCTTGGTCCTTACACAGTATATCACATCTATTAAACAAACAGAAAGAAAATGGAATGAATATATTCAACAATAACTGCATGCCAAAAGCAGGATGCATCACTGAGCTGGGAAGCTGCAGAGCAAGTTAATTTCTTTAACTTCAGCATTAGGAGATATCAGGCAAGATAATCTTGATAAAAGACAGGAAATGTACAGCCCTGTAGATGTTATTTAGCTATAATTCTAGCACCCATAGAAACTCAAATCAAGCAACACCTAGAAAATAGGGCACTGATTTATGGAACCAATTCAGAGGAAAGATATACATTTCCAACATTTGCATAAACCAAATTATAAAATATTAAGCTATGAACTGAAATTCATCATATCTAGTAACAGACATAAAAAGTTCTTCCCCTAAGACCTAGACATTGTAATACAATCAAGTAAAAATAAAATCAATCCTCCATGCTAAAGTGAAAGAACATTAAAAGGAAAAAACTTGATTTGTTCTATTGGTGGATTTGTGGGGGTTTGATAAAGCTCAATTTCACAAAATAATTTTCTTATTCCATTAAATATCGAGGCCCCCTTTCACATTTTCTGATTGGCTACTTACACAGATGAACCATAAATTAAAATCCACATGAACAATTGGCCAGAACTACTTTATCAAGGCTATCTCCAATTCCAGAAATCCTCTTACTTAGGCAGGAACAAGATATCTATGGAGGTTCTCAGTCATCCAGGTATGGTTGTCCCAAAGGTGCTTTTTTTTTTTTCCCCTCAGGAGGCAACTGGACTTTCTTGTGTTTCTTTTGAAGACGTTTTGCTTCTCATCCAAGAAGCTTCTTCAGTTCTGACCACCATCTAGTCAGAGCTGAAGAAGCTTCTTGGATGAGAAGCAAAACATCTTCAAAAGAAACACGAAAAAGCCCAGTTGCCTCCTGAAAGAAAAAAAAAAGCACCTTTGGTGCAGGAACAAGATGTAACATTTAATGAGGGCTCTCCTATTCCAGGTAAACGTCTTGGTTCTTCCTCTGTAGCACAGCCTCCACCTCTTGCTGAAATGTCTATCGTGGCCAAATGTATTTTTCCCCTTATCAACCTCTGTCGCTGTATTGGTAGAGGTCACTTTAGATCAGTGTTTTTCAAACTTAGCCACTTTTGAGGTGCATGGATTTCAACGCCCATCCAAGCCTACAGTGGGGAACTATAGGCTGGCTGGGGAATTCTGGGAGCTGAAGTCCTTACCTCTCGACTCTTCTAAATAGAAAAAGATCCGAGTCGAGACCAATCAATCCTAAGGCCTAAATCGAGAATGCCAGCAAGGGAGTAGATTGCTGGGACCGCCCTGTGGGGCACGTCTAGATCTGCAGATGTCTTTACCGAGGCCGGCCGGAGGGCCGCCCTCCAGACCCAGCTGAAAGAATGATTCTAAGCCCTCCATCTGCTCCGCATCCCCACGCTCCAGCTACCTGCGAGGTGGTGCCGAATCCTCTACGAAGCCCAGCGCACGCAGACTGTGTGAGACGGGAGAACATGGTGGGAGACGTCGGCAGAAAGGAAGGAAGGAAGGAAGGAAGACTCGGCGGGCTTTTCTCCTTCTCCTCGACGACCTCCAGGCAGCGAGGGCACCGCGAGACTTCCCCCGAGCTCTCGCGACAATTTGGCGGCTCGCGCTCTCGACGGCCTTGCTTTTCATCTCATTCTCTTCTCGCGAGATCTGTCACATCGCGAAAGCCCTTGTCACCGTTTTTTTTTTTTTATGCAGCCGAAAAATATCCCGGTTTTTTTAACGGCTTTTATTTTTTTTTAATCCTTGCTACTTTTAATTATGGAAGCCGCCCAGAGTCATTTGGGTGAAATGGGCGACGGTATAAATTTAATAAATAAATGAAACAAAGAAAACGAACTCTTTCGTTGGTTTTAGAGTGAGCATGGGGCTGGGGCTGTTTGCGTTAGTAATTCTGATTTAGAGGTTTGACACATCGGCAGAAAAGCTTGCTCAGGCTCACAATCTCTCAAAATGAGAATTCAAAGCACGTTTTAAAAAATAGGAACAAAGTTGCTTTCTCACAAAGCTGGCGTTTGCCTTTGCAATGGAATAACGCTGAAAAAATTGAATGAGCCTGCCGGATTCATTATTGCCAGCTCTACCCAGTTCTCGCTATGCTTTTCTTCCTCAAACACTCGGGAGCCCATCTTGCTCATTTCCTTTGGCCGTCACCGGCTGTCAATCATTTTAATTTACCTAGGCCCCTGTGAATGAACAGTCATTTCTGCCCTGGGAAACCTAGCGCCTCAGACAAAGTGAAGTTAAGCGAAAGGAACTTTAACATACTACACTTCGCACCACAGCTTTCAAGATGAAAACGAAGAAACTTCTCATCTCTCGCGAGACGTCATTCAATTTTTATAACCTGTGACTGGAACTCTCGCGATATTTTAACGGGTTCGCGAAAAAAACGATTTTCACACCATCAGCCCCTCGGGGTCGTGTATCGCGGAGAGGGAGCGCGAGTACGAAAGCGTGAGTGACGTCATCTCATAGTTACCATAAAGCGTCCCTGCATGGGAACGGGAACTTCATAGGCCCGGTGGGTCTATCGCAAGACGTGACGGTGGGAACTCGAAGAAGATCACCATAGGCGCAGCGATGCTTTTCTCCCTTGAAATTGCCGATATCATCCTGGACGGTAAGGACCGATGGTAGAGTGTATGCAACTATAGTAATTGTAACACCATTAAACTCAGTATTATGAATAGTAGATTCTATGGTTACTCTGGTAACGGTGGACAGACACATAGCAACAGGAATCATAATTGCCATGACAATTGATGTCATGAACTGCACATGGTTGGTGGATTTCTCTTTTTTAATAATACTTCCTAGGTTCTGAACTGAGTTGATCAGTGTTTTACACATTTTTTAATTTTATTATATAAATAATATATATAGCTGATGAAATTAAATCACATTTATTTATCATATATATGACTCCTGGGCATTATTGTAGTCAAAATAATACACGACCACCAGAAGGATTTAAGTAAGAAAAATATACTTTACTAAAATTGCCAAGCTTTTGTTGGGAACTCCCAACATCATCAGGGCTAAAAAGCCAGTCTACAACGATGACTTAAATAGGTTTGGCTGACATTTGCACCCGGCTCCTAGACGGCGTCACCGGCCCCGGTTGATCAATACACATTTCAGCTGTTTCCTTTGTATTACGCTCTCTTTTACCATTGCCTTGGGCAATGGAGGGCAAAAGGATGCCAACAAATCCACACACTGGTAATGAAAGAATAGGCAGGAAAGCCCAAGGCAATGGTAAAAGAGAGCGTAATACAAAGGAAACAGCTGAAATGTGTATTGATCAACCCGGGCCGGTGACGCCGTCTAGGAGCCGGGTGCAAATGTCAGCCAAACCTATTTAAGTCATCGTTGTAGACTGGCTTTTTAGCCCTGATGATGTTGGGAGTTCCCAACAAAAGCTTGGCAATTTTAGTAAAGTATATTTTTCTTACTTAAATCCTTCTGGTGGTCGTGTATTATTTTGACTGTGTTTCAGAAGCATAAATAATGTTACAATTATATTCACATCTTGTCTTTCCTCAAAAGAATCCTTCCATGGAAGATCAATGTCTATATCTTTCTTTGTATTGTCCACAATGATACACCACAATTTCTCAAATGTGTGCCTTTCTTAGTAGAAATATAGAGGGTTGAATCTGGAATTTTGGCTTGCAAAGCATAAGCTCTGCCATTGAGACCTCTGTAAGGAAGTAATCACTATTCCACTTCAACCTATTCTTCCAGACTGGTAGTATCTGTACCTGTGGGACAAACACACACACACACAGAGTTAATCATTTTCCTATTAATTTTGATGGTCTGTATCACTCTTGCCATATAGTATTGCTGTTCATGAAATTGACATGAGGCAAACTATATCACTGAGTGCATAGGCTAATTCAGCCCTAAATGGGGAAGCTCCCATTTATTAACAAAAGAAGAAAAAAATGAAAGCAGTGCCACCTTCATTCTATCAGTGAAGCCAGTTTCATTGAGCATTGCCTCTCCCTCAATTGTCATCCTAAAGTCTAAATCCCTTCTAATATTAAGAAATAATGCCTGAATATTCTTATTTTCCTTTATCCCATCTATTTTTTTATGTCATACCTGTCTCTTTATTTAATCCTACTGGGAGCCATTCCATCTGAAGCACAAGGCAGAGAACTTTCAGCAAACAGTGATTCAATAAAAGATATTATAATCTCTTTTCCTTTTATATCAGGTGTTTTCTTCTATAAGCCTAATAATCAACTGGTTTTTCACTAATTTTTGCAAACCATTTTAAGATTGAGTTAACAAGATTTCCTATATTGAGTGTTACCTCTATATAACAGCCCCATTTTTATCTGCTTTAGAGTGAAAGGCATCCTGATACCTTGGATTTCAGTTTAGAAAAGAACTTTTTCTTAATGGAGAAGTCACCTGGGTGCAAATAAGCCTTCTACATGAATTAATCTTTAGAGAATGTGATTGGATTTTTGGCATTTCTCCAGTGGGATGGCAGGAGTGACCTTGTGTGAACCAACAGAACTGTATAATTTGTTGAATCAGTCCACAAAGATCTCTAGATTAGCAGAGCCAAACTATCTCTGTTTACTGGGTAAGTAAAAGTTAATATCAAAGATAGTTACACTAATACACTGTGCAGTTGGACATAGGAATACTGCACTGTGCCTGCTAGTCATTGACATTCGTGTGAAAGGAGGCAAATGGTACATCATGATGTTATGATGCCAATTTTGCTGTTTAAAGTTCCATCTTTAGCTTGATGAAATCATGATACACATACAGTATCAACCTACCTTGTTGCAGATGCCATTGCTATGTTTTCAATTTTAAAAACTCTTTCATATAAATCCTGTATAAGTGTATATTACTGTTTGAGTGTTGCTAGAACTATGAGCTAGTTGTGTACAAAGCTATCATCACTTGATCCTTTAGCAAATCCTTGAAGACAATGCCCTAGCTTTGGGACTAAATTTGATCAGCTGCACTTGAGGTTCTTACCAACTGAGACCATATTTATTTTATTTATTTATTACCTTTATATCTTGACTTTCATTCAGGAGCATATATATGTTCTGTCCTCCTATTTTTCTTCAGCAAACCAATCCTGAAAAATAAGATAGGCTGAGAGAGAATGGTTTATTCAAAGTCACCCAATGAACTTCCCTGGAATGGATTAGAACTTGAGTCTCTCCTGAAGATTTCTCTAGCACCCACAAATGTTTGGAGTAGGGATGGGAAGATTTAAAAATTGGCAAGTTGGTGGACTTAGAGTTATGATGCTAACCCTATCTCTTTAGAACATCTGCAGCAGATTAGCATAAATATAATAAACATTCCAAGGTCACCCTGGTGGTTTCCTGGGCCATTCCTGGTTCAGCACTTTAACACTACTTTTCACTGTCCCTCTTGTTGTTGCTTCATCACTGGAGGCTTTCAAGAAGAGACTGTACTGCCATTTGTCAGAAAAGATGTAGAGACTCCTGCTTGGGCAGGGGGTTGGACTAGATGACCTACAAGGTCCCTTCTAACTGTTATTCTATTCTACTCTACTTTTATTCTGTTCTCTTCTCTTCTATTCATATAGAGTTCAGTATAGATTTATACTTGTAGATTTCATATAAATATATGTTCTTTTTTCTTGTTTTACTTTCAGATGCTCGTACCAAGAGGGAATATAATGAAAGCCACTTAATGACAGCAATACGAGTCAAAACAGTGAGTTTATTTCTGGAGAGGTCTTTGATTTTTAATCTTCTCATATACCCAAAATGAAGGATAGCAACCATGCAGAGATTTTTTTAATTGCTAGAAATTATTAATTTTCTTTGCCAATATGTATGGAAAGAAATTAGCTGTTGCTTTTATGGTCATACTCTACCTTTATGCCAGCCTATGCACATTTATCCTGATGTAACCCTATCAGACAAAATGGGGCTTGTTTCTTTGTAAATATACATTGCATAACACAACAATAAAAGAGTAAACATAACAGAAACAATCTCATTCTTCAATGTATTGGCATAAATGTGCAAGAAAATAGAGTAGACTTGGCTTGGTGCGTAGAAGGCAAGTAGGAAGAAACCAGATCTCTGGGTAATTGTGTTCCAACATTTGGACTAGTGATGTGAAGTGTTTTGAAATCAAAACAAATACAACCTTTAAAAGCCCTGTTTCATTCTTGAATGTACTTCTCAACATTACCAGTACTGTTCTATTAGTAATCTGAAACCATTCTAAAGTATTTTAAGTTGAAAACCCTTCCTTTGATTTTTGAAAGTGAAAATCTTTAATTTAGAATCATATAATTTGATTTTGATGGCTTGTTTTTGAAGGAAGGATTAGGGTCAGGATTCAGAATGGTTCTAAAACTGTTCTTAATTGGCAAGGCAGATTCATGCTAGACTAGAAATTTGTTTGTTTTGAATACAGCAGTCAATGGTTCTTGGGGAACCTGTTGTTCCATAAAGTAGCATTGAACATTTGGGGTAGCTATAATTTTGAGGTAGCTATAACATCTGCCCACACCAATACCCATATGTGACAAACAGTGGTATAGTTTCTTGGCATATTGAGACAAAAAAAACAAACATTATAATAAGAGTCTTAAACATTAGTAATATCCATTTTCTTCAAAATAGTAATAGCAGTAGCACTTAGATTTAAACACTGCTTCATAGTGCTTTTATAGCACTCTCTGATTGATTTACAATGTCAGTATATCACCCCCTCCAACAATTTGGTTCCCCATTTTATAACCTCTGAAGGATGGAAGGCTGAGTTAACCTTGAGGCCTGTCAGGCTCAAACTCCAGACTGTGGGCAGAAGTAGCCTGCAATACTGCATTCTAACCACTGCGCCACCAGGGCTCAAAACCCGGGGGGGTGTAAATAAAAAATCCCGAGGACTATCTTTCTTGTGATATAGGGTAATATTCAAAATGAGAAAATGAATGTACAGGTAATCCCCGAGTTACGAGCGTTCACTTAACACTAATTCAAAGTTACGTGATGAGCGCCCCCTAGTGCTTACAAGCAAGTCCTGAAGTTACGAATATTGCAGTACCACGGCAGTCGTTCACCCTTACGAGTGATCACAGTGGCTCTGCAACATTCACCCTGGTTATTCTCTCCCTCCCCACCCCCGCCCGGGCCTCCCTAGGCACCAGGCCTTCAATACTCATCCTGCGAAGATCAAGATCCTTCGCTTTCTTGGCTGCTCCAAACCTTTGGTATGTTCGCAGACAATGTAGGCCTAAAGTAACTCAAGATCACGCGAGATCAGTGGGGCGAGATCTCACGCTACTGATCTCGCGTGATCTCGTGGTACTTTAGGCCTCTGTTGAGAACAGAACCGAAACTGGGGGACGCTTCTGTGTGTCTCGAGGCTGGATCGGGGCTCCAGATGGCCTCCGGGCAGCAGTTGGAACCGCAGCAGAAAGGAGACGGATCTTTTCCAGGTGAGTCTGGTGCAACAGGAAGGGAAGGGGAAGTATGCGGTATCTTAGTGGGTCGGGGAGGCCTTGGAAGCCTGTTCCAGCACTAGGCCCTCCATGGCCTTCCCCACCCTGAGATACCTCATGTTCGCTTAACGAGCTGTGTGTGTTTTAACAAGAAAGGGAGTGATCTCGTACCTCGAACGAGATTCACTCTACAAGTTTTTGATTTACCAGTGGAATGGGCAGGCTCCATTACACTCGTAACTCGAGGACTAGCTGTGCATCCTAAAACAGGTTGCACGTTTTCTTCAAATATTTTTAACCAATCCATATTAGCCCTAGCAAGCATGACCCCATGGCAAGATTCTTTGGGAGCCATTATCTCTACCCTAAAATTGATCTCATCTTCTCCAACACACAGTTGGACATTTCAATGTCACCATTTATAAGGAAAGGGCTATTTCACAGCTGAAGATTTCAAAATCAGTTTTACTTTATAAGAACGGGACCATATCTTGGATATTTCTGTTGGGGTTAGGTTAACTTCCTTAGGATCCACCACAGAAATACCACACTCCATTCTTTAGTATCTGTATTTGGTGCTACTTAATTTACCTTTGTCTGTTTGTTTTAAAGAATCCATTGGGCAAATACTTGGTGCCTCAATCCATCAATCTGGAATGTGTACGATACTGTATAGTATATGATGGCAAAACGGAGTCTGTGGATGCGGCTTTTAACATGGATTATGATCTACTTGAAGTGGATACAGAACTAACACGTACCATTCCTCTTTTTTTCAAAACTAAGGAGGCAGGATAGTTTGCTAAGGCTTGGCTCACTCTAGAGTGACGCTCCAAAATTTCTCATTCTCATTAAATTTGGTGATGATTAGGTGTACTGGAATTAGTATCTAGAATTCCCAGCCACCATGACTGTTGGGCTCCTGGCAGTCTGAGACCAGATCATCAAAGGCTTAATTACAGTACATCAAGCTGATGCCTTACTCCACCTGAGGCTGCTGAACTGAGCCAGTCTACTGCAGCAAATGTTGTGCATGGGAACTTCTAAAATGGGGAAATGCTTCTGTATCCTGCAATAACAGTTTCAAAACCCCGTGTTAAATCTTTTTGTTTCTTCTTCTCTCCGTCTAGCATTTGACACAGGAATTGACATAAGGGAATTAAGAAAGAAACCATCCTCTGAATATAGTACGTTTTTTGTTATCATTATAGAGGCAAATCACTTGTTCATGTAAATGGGGTGTAAGGGTGTAGATAAATCCACTACTCCTTGACGTGTGTCTGCCATAGAAGTACCTTCCTTTCCAGCCTTTGGGTGGGTGGGTGGGGGTAGATTTTGCAGCCCAGAACAAAAAATGACTGGCTAAACTCATATAGTTAAATATTAATAACATGGTTAATACAGCCATTGCTGTGAGATGTGTGGCCTTATAGAATGCAGCACTGCAGGCTAATTCTGCCAACTGCCAGCAGTTTGATCCTGACCGGCTCAAGGGTGACTCAGCTTTCCATCCTTCTGAGGTCGGTAAAATGAGGATCCAGATTGTTGACTCTGTAAACTGCTTAGAGAGGGCTGTAAAGCACCATGAAGCAGTATATAAGTGTAAGTGCTTTAGCCATTGTTATAAGTCATTTAAATAAATACTAGGGAAAAAACAATGGAGTGACATATAGAAAGAGGCATTGCTTTTAAGAGGCAGAACTTGGAACATATTGTAATGAATAGGGGAATATATACGTAATACAGAAATCTAATAACAAATGGGATGGACTTATTGGAGCCCATGCCACAAATTAATAAATATTTTGTACCAACACTTTCCTTTCCAAATGATCTGATTCTAGATGCTAAAGAAGGCTCTGCAGCTCGCTGTGCAAGGATTATGCAACGCCTTACCCGCTTTCCAGTCATGATCTTAAGAGGCGGCTACGAACTCTTTACAGCCTCCTACCATTATCTCCGGACCCAAAAGATATTTTGGATGCCTCAAGTACGACAAACACCATAGAGGAAAGAGCAGGTTTTCTCCTTATACTTCAAGATTTTCCCTTTTTTTTTCTTCAAGTCAAAGGAGTATTATTTTTTTTTATTAATAAATTGGCAGTGGGAAACCTCAGGTACCTATGCACACCCACATATATAGCCATCTTGTGGTGGGAAACTACAACCCTCTTCTTTGATGTTCCAGTTAGTTGTTGAAAGCCTCAGAAGAAGCAAATGTCGGTAGTCCCTGATGGTTCTTTGTCTGTTCTTCTCTGTGCTTATTTTGAGAATCTTGGAAACCGCTTGTTTCTTAGTTGCTCTTCCTTTCTAATCCCTTCTAGAATTGTTCTCCAGCCTAGTGGCTTCCAGACTCACACCAACTTGATTTGGAATTAGCTTGATCTTGGTCTTGTGGTATTTTTAGCAATTTGGGAAAATTCTTTCCCAGCTCTTCAAGTAGTCACAAAATTTCACCTGGAGTATTATTATTTTTTTTGACAAACATATTATTATGGAAATGTTCAAACTTATATGTAATCATACTAAATATTCACTTCACAACTCTGTGTGCAGATTGGAAAGAGTTATTGTATAGGAAGCCATATTTTCAGAACTTTATGATGCATCTTACAATCCAAATGTATATCAGGATGTAAATATTAGGGAAAGGCATATACAAAATGTGTACATTACAAACATGCAAAAGATGTTAATGTCAAGAAAAGTAGGTACAGATGGGAGATTCGTGTCCATAAAAATAAGTTCAGAATTTTGGATGAGGACTCTTGTTCTTCTATAAAGCAGACTGCATTCTCTAAGGCTTAGCTTATAATATTGAATAAAGCGATGATTGGGTGGTTCATGTTCCTGTAGCATTAGCTGAAAAGCAAGTATTGTTCAAAAGAGTCTCTCCCTAAGTAGGTAGATTGCACCCCAAAGTTTTGTAAGAATTATGTCTAGCATTTGATACCCAACATACTCTTTCCATCTCTATTATTCCCTAATGTTTTTATCAGTCCTGCTTAAAACTATTTGAAGAGTTCTGCTCAGCATGTCTGCACAGTGAGTGTAGGCTCAGATCTTCTCTCTCAGCAGAGGCTAGATTTTTATTATTCAGGAGTGTTTGAACTCTGCGTTCCTTCTCTTTTCCTTAAGTAGCAAAAGCTTCCCAGATCCAGTAGGCATTTGAAACAGACAACCCAGAGTCCTTCCTCTTTAGAAAGTTTATGGCATCAGTTTATTCCTGTTGGATATTTTTAAAGGATCCTTGCATTTTTATTTAAGAACTATCCCTGTAATATTCTCTTGTGAATGTTAAATCTTTATATACTTGAGAGTTCTCTTCTAGCTAAACTCACACTGCCTGCTTTCCATTTGTCTATGAGAAGTAGGCATCATTGAGTTCAAGGAGACTCGTTTTCAGTGGTCCACAGCCTGTAAGGTTCTAAACTTCATTGGATTTGAGATGTGAAGTTTAATCACTCAGTGACACACACATCCCTTGCGATCAAGAGGATCTTGAAAATGGCCATATTGATTTTAGCTCCCTGAACCTGAATTTGATTCAACAGTGACTTTGAATACCGTAAGTACTGTATTTTCATTGGGTAATCTGTCCCCTCCCCCACAGGAATTGGAAGCCTTTAAGCCCTATCCAGCAGAAATCTTGCCGGCTAAGCTGTACATGGGAAACTATGTGCAAGCCTGTGACAGCCAGATTCAGAAGGATCTGAAAATCAAGGCTCACATTAATATCTGTGAGGAAGCTGGCACATTGTGAGTATGCAGCTCCCAATAATAGTATACTGGAGACAATTCAGCACTCCCCACTCTTCCAGTCTTGTAAGAGAAATCACAATAGTTACCTTCCCGTGCATTATTTTAGTCCTGGATATTGTAAGGCCATTTCCAGTCATGCCACTGAATTTTAGCACTTGATATTTTTTTTAAAGGTGCAATTTTTTATCAATGTGCAGTGGCAGACATACAGAATTTATAAATGAAAAACCTAGAGTAGGCTTAATATTGTTTTTAATATTTCCATCCAAAACATACCTGGAAGAAAGAAAACCAGCTTGCAGTGGCCTTCAGTCACCCTAAAAAATGTGGATTTCTTTTTTTTTTTTATAAAAAGTTTTATTGGTTTTTTCCATTTTTTCCCAGCTTAGGACACAACGTGGTGGTCAGGGTGTCAAGTCATTCAAAGACAAAATCATATAAGTATAGCTCAAATTAATTATCAAAAATTTCCTCTCTATTTCCTAAATATAATATTGCTTATTAAAATTAATACAGTTTTAGGTAAAGTTCAATCAAACAGAAATCATCAATCACATGCGATTATAATAATCTATATCCTGTTTTTAAACTTTACTAATTAGAGTTGTCATATTCCAATTACGTTTTAGTAAACATATAGTTGGGATTTCAGGTATCCTTAATAATAGGTCATTCATTGAGATAGATTTTTTCCCTATCACAAATAGCTCTTCCTCTCTCTCTATTACAACATAGTTATCATATTTATAATAATAATGTAAGTCCAAAAAATACATTTCTATTTTTAAAAAATATATTCTATCATTTCATCAATCTACATCTATAAAGTCTTTTTACCCCCTAAAAAGGTTTACTCCCTCAAATACTTATCAACTATAATAACAGTAAATCCACATCCTTCATTCGTTGTTAAATCAGAGAAAATCTCTAAAGCCTTTTTAACCCATCAAATAACATTTTATGTCATGTTTAAACCTGACTCTAGCTTTCTTTCTATGCCAAGTTGGTTCCCATATTAAAGCTTTTCGGTTATCAAACCTCAAGATTTGATTACAAAAATTTCTAATCAATTCAAACTGAACAAAATTTTCTTCCCTTTCTGCCAATATCATCTGAGTATTATATTGACTTTTACTCGATGTTATGGTTATAAATAAATTATCCGCTTTATTGTATTTTCCAGAGGGTTGTGTCTGAATATCAATCTTTGTTATTTTTAATAATTGAACTGAGTCAATTGCAGTTACTTCTTGGTCATCAAAATTATCCATCAGTTGTAGGTAACGTTGTGTGGAATTAGTTGGCTCAGTGGTTTCCACATTTTCTCCCAGTATAGATTCACAATTGGGTTGTAAGCATAGTGTCTCTGTCTCTTTGAATTGTATGTCTTGATGTGTAAAGGCCTGTTCAGGATTACTCAGTTCATCTTCTATTATTCCTTGTTCCATAACTTGATTCATTATTGGAGAGTCGATGTGAGGTTCCAAGGTAGCCTCTTTAAGTTTTCTCCAAGGTTTCCAATAAGTTTTGAAGTCTTCTGTAAGTTCTAATATTTTTTCCAGTATTAAATCATAGTCAAGATGTGGATAACTTTCATCCATTTTGGTGGTAGATTAGCCTATTCCCTTATTAGAGACTATATTTGAAAAAGATCCACAAATGTCCGCCTCCAAAGGTCTAATAGCCAGCTTCACCACAGCTGTCAAGTTATCTTTTCTCTTTTATTATCATATGAAAATCCAATCCCTCTTCAAATAACAGGGAGAAGTACAGTTACAATTTTGCTTTTCACCACCAGATGTCCTCAGTGGACTATAAAGTCTTTTTTTCCAAATTAATAAAGTTAAAGAAAAGAAAAAAAAGTTTTCTCTCTTTTTTTTAAAAGGTTAACAAGAGAGGATTATCAAATTGAAAAAAAAAAACAAAGTAACAATGTCCCTTTCTTCTTCTTTTTCCCCTAAAATCCCCCCCAAAAAAGTCCAATAGTAGAAAAAACAACCTAAAAAAAAAAAAAAATTATTAATCTTTTTCTTTTTAGCTCTCTTTCCTGTATAGGCAGCTGCCGCTTTCTTAGAAAAGGGAAATAGTCAGGAACTCTTTACAGGAAAAGTCAGAATAGCGAGAGGAGTTAGCTCGGACAGCTGGAGGAGCCACTGCTCCTCCGCAGCCGAGCACAGCCTCCTCGACGGTAGTCGCACCCTCCAGGACGACCTTCGACCCGCATAAGGGTCTACCGGTGGAGGGAAGCTAGCTGACGAGGAGACGAGGAGACGAGTCTCTTCGTACGGCTAGACACGCCGCGATCCGGAACTGGAAGTCAAAAATGTGGATTTCTTATCAGCCAAACATTGTCTACCTCAATATCTGATAGAAGTGGGTAGGTGATTGGAAATCCCCTCAGCCTGAAGGCATCCTTTGATTCCATATTCAGATTTTAAGAAGGCATACATCCCATTTAAAGACTCTAGGCAATTTGTATCCCCTGCACAATGAGAATAGATCTATAAAAATATAGACTTAGATTACCTATGATTCCTTGCCCATTTTTCAAACTCTGTTGTATTTTTTAAATTACACGTCCTTAATAGCTTACAGTATATATAGTTTCCACCACATTATCTTTTCAAACAACTCCATGAATTAGGCCAGTTTGAGAATGATTGACTGAAGACCATCCTATGAGTTTTATACCTAAACAAATTTGAACTACTCCAATGCTAAACAATTATAATGTGATGATTATGGACTGATTCAATTTTGCATGCTTTTAAGCAGATCATATCTTTTTCCCAGCTTCCTTGAAGACAGAGAAAATCTCCTTCATATTCCTATTCCTGATTCTCTGGAGGCAGATTTATTTTCTGACTTCAGCAACATTTGTCACTTTATTGGTAAGTAGACTCTAGTGGTATTCTCCTCCCCCCCAGTCCAGAGGGCAAGTATATAGCCACAAACTCTTTTTTACCTATTTATTCTGTATATTCAATCTTTTCATCATTTCACCTCATCTCATCCCTGCTAAAGAGACAGGATTGTTAAAAGCCTTCAGATTGAATTTCTTGAGGGAAGTCCATAAGTGGACTTCAACTACCAGAATTCCCCAGCCAGCCATACTGGCTAGACTAGAGAATTCTGGGAACTGAAGTCTACTCAAAATTGCTGAGGTTGAGAAATACTGATTTGGACTAAAAGAAAAGATCATGGAATGGCATGAATTAATGATGATTAATATAGTCCAAAATTCCTGATCCTAAATTCCAAATTGTCATGAAGTCAGAACAGTAAAAAAGAATCTGTGGTTTAGCTGGTTCAGACTGCTGTTGATCCTGTCACAATCACAACCCTATAATAGAGAAACCCCAGATTTCTGGTGCCAGCTGAACATTTAGGGATCATCTAAAATTGTGAGATAGAGCAGGCTAAGAGGTAATGTGGACAAAAAAAAGCAAAAGGATGCTACAGCACATAATTAGCACCTGTCTGCAACTCCTTAAAGCAGCTGCATCTTTTTCCAGCATCAGGAAAAGAGCAACCACTTGACTTACCTTCTCTAAGGAGAACAGAGGAAAATATGAATATAGACCACTTGCTGAGGCAAGATGGCTTCTGAATAGATATGTGCCGATCAGTGTAAATTTGATCCTTTTGCTTATTGATTTGCAGAGTGTAACTTATGCCTGCATTTTTATTGAAATATCCAGACATAAATATCCAGATATGTCCATCTAGAGAACATATATAGAAATCATCATTGTCTTGTGCGCTACTGTTTCTTGGTAAAGTTTTTCAGAAGTTGTTTGCCACTGCCTCCTTCCTTGGCCTGGGAGAGACTAGCCCAAGGTCACCGAGCTGACTCAATGCCAAAGGCAGGATTAGAACTCAGTTTCGTGGTTTCTAGCCTGGTGTTTTAACCACTACAGTACACCAAACTGGTTTTCCAACTATATTTATACAGTAGTGTTTTTTTAAATTCCTTTTGTTTAGAGAACTCATGGTGTCAGTTCAAATCTTTTAGTTCCCTAGATAATAGACTTCATTTTCCATTGGAATATGTAATCTGCGCATTGGCAAGTAGGCCCTAAAGTCCCCTGGGCCATAATTCCATGCCTTCCCATAGCTGTTATATACCTTGAGACAGAAAATAACTCTCATTGATATCAGTGGGACCTCCTACTGGACTTAAATGAATGAGCTTAAACTTGAAGAATTCACATTTGGCCCAATCGTCTCTCACAATTTTCCCACATAAATTGGCATCAGGATTAAAACTGTAAAAAGAAAAATTAACTGTTCTTCTGTAGAATTTATTGCCCTCAAACTCTTAATGAAAAAATGCAAAATTATTTCTTTGTTTAGATGCTCACGTCCATAAAGGAGCGGTCTTGGTCTTCTCCACTTTTGGAATAAGCAGGTGTAGCACAGCAGTGATGGCGTATCTTATCCATTCTTGCAAGCTTTACTTGAAGGTGAGCGTAGTTGATAACCTGTGACAAACTTTCCTATTAGGTGCTCTCTGGATACACTAGGATTGTGACCTCCCAAACATCTGGAGGACACAAGTAGGGAGAGGCTATCATACACTAATGTTAGCTCTCCCCATCCCTAACATGTTTTGCCATTATGCTGAGCATTCATGAGGCTGCACTCATCATATGTTATTCTCAGATATCTTTTTGTCCAAATTTTTCTTCCATTCTCTATTGGGTTTTTGTGTGTGTGTGTGTGTGTGAGTTTTCAACTGTAAGATTCTTGGAACAGAAACCTACATTGCTTGTAAATTTTCTACTGTCAAACTGAGTTTGATGGTAACCAATTTAGGCAGTTCTAAAAACAGAATGCGAAACCAAAGATGTTATAGTGGCCTTTATGCCAGTGGTGGGATTCAGCCGGTTCGCATCACTTTGGCAGAACCGGTAGCTAATTTTTTGTTGCCCAGGTCCAGAATGGACTTCTGGAAGTGGCATCCACACAGAGAACCAGTTGTTCACATATCTGAATCCCACCACTGCTTTATACCCAAGTTAGAACATGAATCATTTTTATTTTAAAGTGCCTCACATTATTAGTGTCTTATACTGAGTCTGTCTTTTTGGTCCATTTTGCTTAATATTGGTCTACTGTAATTGCCAGTGGCTCCCCAAAGGCTTAAGCAAGGAGATCTTCCCATCACTTGCTACCTGACTTTTAGCTAGAAAATGAGAATGAAAAATATGGCGAGTTAAAGCGTGGTTGTGTTACCTACTTATAGCTCCAAAGGTGTCTTTAGAGGCAGTCAACAAAAACAACATGGTATGCATGGCTGAAGCCCTGCACCTTTTATTGTGTACTGTATATATATAAAAAGCGGTGAAGTTTCTTGCTATTTAGAAAGTTTTATCTATATAAATAAAAATGTAAATGTTCGTTTGTTCAAATCTTAAATCTCCGAAAGTTCTTCACCGATTGCTTTAAAATTTTGACACAACGTTGCATTCGAATACGTGCGTGTTTTTATATACCTATATTATATAGATGTCACACCTGTGACAGGTAAAAACATGCTTTTTTTAAAAAACACCGCCATCTGTTGGACGTAAAAGCAACACACTCTACGATTTTACCATTCCATTTCAATGTTTCCGATTTACGATCCATTTACGATTTCCAAATTTCCAATTTTATGATTCCATTTCAATGTTTCCGATTGCATTGTTAAATTGAATTTTCATAGATTTCGATTTATTTTCATTTTGATTTAATTATTTCATGTGACATTACGTTGGAATTGATGCACAGACAATGGAACAACAAAAAATATTGTATACCCACAAGCATTGTGAAATTAAACATATTAGAAACGTGCGCTTTCTCTTTTCTTTCTTTTCCATTTAACCAGACTGAGCCACAGCAACGCGTGGCCGGGTACAGCTAGTTAGTTTATAATGGAAATACAAAAGCAAATAGCGGAAAAGATGGCGACGGGTAAGGGGAGTAGAGATGTGAGGTAAGGGAGAAAAAAAGGAAAAAAAGGCATTGACTTCCGACTTCCTTTGGTGCAATAGAGTATCAACTTCAAACCTCAACTTTTTACTTTTACAAAATATTATACTTTTTACAAAATATTATAAACTAGCCATGGCTAGTTTATAAAAGTGGTGAAGTTTCAACTGATGTATCAAGAACTGAACCTAGGGTTTTGGCAGATGAAGCATGTATTCCACCATGAAGTTACAGAGAACCTTCCCCTGATTATGTGTTTAGATGACTGTGACTCTATGAACACATATTACAATGCAAGTTTTCTATTCCCCCAAGATTCTTGGGGCTTTCCTCAAATATTTTCCCTGCTTCTGATCTTTGCCTTTTATACCTTTCTTCACAGAACGCTTGGAATTACGTCCAAAAATGTAAAAATAACATGCGGCCCAATCGAGCATTTGTGAAACAGCTATCAGATTGGGAACAACGGATCTATATAACTGCCATCACTGACATTTCAGAACCAAATTACTGATCGGCAGCTTCATTATGTTTTTCTTTTTCATGAGCTTGTTTGTCAGGGTCAGAAACATATTCTACAGAATAAACTTTCAGACATCCAAAATGCTGTTCCCCAAACAGGACACTTCCACCAAAAATCTGTTTCCAGCTACAGATCAAGGAAAGTTGTAGCCCATCCTTATGGAACACTATCACCGGAGATGAGAACTGCTCCCACCCTTTTGGCCTTCCAGGAGGATATTAAAACGTGGCTTTGCCAGTTGGTCTGGGGCCCCCAGGGAGGCGCTCACTGCTCAAGGTGGTTGATGAGAAGTCCTCATCCCCATCCCATCTCTTAGTCCTGGTTTCTGTATAGTTTTAACATCTGAATCTGTGAAGTTTTAATGTTATATTTTAATTATTTTTCTATTTGTTTCTATTTTTCTATTTGTAAGCTGCCCAAAGTCACCTCTCAGGGGAGATGGGTGGTATAAAAATTAAATAAATAAATAAATAAAAGTTGCAAGCACACCATCAGCACATAGACTCGAGTTAGGAAACAGGCAATGTGCATTATGCCTTACCAGAGGGAATGAGGAGTAAAAGCTCCTGCCATCTTTTTGGTATTTGGGTTCTCAGCTATTACACCATAGGCAAAAGAGGGAGTAATACAAGTTGATGGTTACTCCAACTTTATAAAGATTCTACACAGTACCATTTGGGGCAACATCACAAGTCAATATTATGAGACATAATATATATATTTTTAAGTTCCAGTTAAATATTTACTGAGCTCTACTAGGGTTATTTGGGTTCCATTAGGAGCCTTAATAGAGTAATCCCTTACAGGGAGTCCTGTAGAATATGATTGCCTCAGGAGATAAACCAGAAATCTCACACAGGTATATTAGAAATGAAGGGGAATCCCGCATAAGCAAACTACTTGAATAATCTCTGATAATCCATGTGACCCAACCTCCAAGCAAGCAAGTCATATTTTCCTTTGCCTTACACACCAGTAACATCTTGATACTCCTATCTATGCATTGGGACGTTGTTAGTAGAAAGGCTTCCCTAGCTTCTAACTTTTAGCGCCGAAGAACTAATCCAGATAGCAAAGTCATGGTCTCAGCTCAACAACAATCAGCTTTAGAGTTCAGAAAAAGCAAAACACATGTATGGAACAATCAACCAATAGCATGATGCCTGAGATGCTTGCCAGTCAGCTGGCAGCAGGGGAAATGACCCACATGGTTCTAATACCACATCAAGGACATAATCATGTGCTGCATGACAGTTTTATTATGAAGGTTGGAAGAACTTGGCTAGGCTAACAATTTCCTAAGCAATACTTAGACAGTCTGCAGATTGCATGTGGCTCTCAAGCTTGTTTGTGGCAGTTAGAATCTCCCCCCACCCAAGTAACTAGGCAGCAAATTGCACAAAACTAAAAATGCCTCCCACAATTATATCACCTGCTCCAACAACTCTCACCCTGTTGTGATGGAAACGCTGTTTACATCCGAAGGGAACTAAAAAGAAGCAATAACAAATGTTGCACCAAAAACAGCTGTGGCAAGAAGCAAATCAGCATGGATCATTTAAAAATGGTCATATTTCTGATCACTTTAAAAAAATGATTTTTAAAGCATAAGAGGAAGTTGTTTGCAAAGAGTTCTCTCATAGTTTCCCCCAGTGACGTAAAACACTTCTGTGACTTTGAACACTGGTGACACAAATAATGGCCTGGTTTGCCGCTCACCTGATCTGGAAAGGGTCAGATCAGGTTACTATTGAATGAGAGACCAGCATAAAATCACAGGACAGAGAGCCAGGCTGGGAGGTCAAAAAAGCATCTGGAAAGAGCAAGCCTCTTATTGCTGTCAAGCAGACTGTCCATGAACTCTCCTGTAGCTGAGTTAGATCCAGTGAGTCTATCTTTTGTACGGACCCAACCAATGGGTGCTTATGTAACCGATCATAGCTAAACAAACCTTGGCTTAGCAGCATAGTTAGACCACCAAGTTGGTCCAACTTCATCCATAACTGACATCCTACTGTCTAACCCAGTGGTTCTCAACCTTCCTAATGCCGCGACCCTTTAATATAGTTCCTCATGTTGTGGTGACCCCCAACCCTAAGGGCTCTCCAAGCGCGCACCGATGCCGCCAACTCACCCACCGCGCCCGGGGCTCAGCGCGCCTCGCCTGTCCTCGCCTCACTTCCGAAGGTTGCCGGCCTGCCCGGCTCCAGCTGGCCGGGGAGGGGGGGCAGGAAGGCCGCTCCGCCGGCTCCACCCAGCCTGGTTGGAGAAGCACCCAGGCGGGGAGAGGGAGAGAGAGAGGGAGAGAGAGAGAGAGAGAGCCAAGAGGGCGACAGCGCCGGCAGAGCTTAGTTCAGCCTCCTCCACGGAAAGGGCCGCGAAGCAGCGCAGCCTCCCTTAGGAGATGCTCGACGGAAACGAATCTGGCGCTGCAATGGCCCCCAGCTCGAAGCCGTGCGGAGACGGATAGAGGAGCGGTGTCTTGGTTCCTAAGACCATCGGAAATATGTGTTTTCCAATGGTCTTAGGCGACCCCTGTGAAAGGGTCGTTCGACCCCCAAAGGGGTCACAACCCACAGATTGAGAACCGCTGGTCTAACCCACCATCTCAGAAGCAACAAAAATGATTAGGAGGCTGGAGGCTAAAACATACAAACAACACCTAGAGGAATTGGGTCTGTCTAGTCCAGGGGTAGGCAACCTTGGCTCTTTTATGACTCGTGGACTTCAACTCCCAGAATTCCTGAGCCAGCATTCTGGGAGTCGAAGTCCACGAGTCATAAAAGAGCCAAGGTTGCCTACCCCTGGTCTAGTCTAATGAAAAGAAGGACTGGGGGGGAGGGAGACATGATAGCAATGTTCCAATATTTGAGGGGTTCCTACAAAGACGAGGGGGTCGAACTATTTTCCAAAGCACCAAAAGGCAAGACAAGAAACAATGGTTGGAAACTAACCAAGGAGAGAAGGAACCTAAGAACTAAGGCAGGGGTTCTCAACCTTGGCAACTTTAAGACTTGTGGATTTCAACTCCCAGAATTCCTCAGCCAGCTTTGCTGGCTGAGGAATTCTGGGAGTTGAAGTCCACAAGTCTTAAAGTTGCCAAGGTTGAGAACCCCTGAACTAAGGAGAAATTTCCTAACGGCAAGAGCAAAGAACCAATGGAATAGCTTGCCTTCATAAATTGTGGGTGCTCCATCACTGGAGGCTTTCAAGAAGAGACTGGACAACCATTTGTCCGAAATAGTATAGGGGTTGGACTAGAAGACCTTTAAGGTCCCTTCCTGCTCTATTATTATTCTATGTTCTTGGGGGGGGGGGAAACAGCACAGCCTCTACTCTCTCCTCGACCTTTCGCCCTCCCGCCCCCAGTCGTCCTTCACTCTGCCCGCCCGGCGCTGGCTTCGAATCGGCGCCCATTGGCCGGGCCCTCGGCGGGCGGGTCCCCGACAGCCCTGGCGGATTGGCTGAAGCCGTCCTTCCGAAACGTCGCTCCCGCCTCTTTCTCCACTCCGCCCCCGCTGTGCGGGAGGGCGCATCGGGAGGGTTGCCGCCGGTCCGTCACACCGTCGCCATGGACCGCCGGTCTTCGGTCGCCGATTGCCTCCGGGACTGGGAGGAGCTGCAGGACGGCTTCCAGCTCGTGCAGGTGCTCTTCGGAGCGGGGTGGGGGAAATGCCACGTCACGGAGGAGGGGCGTTGTCGAGCGGAGACCAAGGGAGCCGGGCGGAAGGGTCTGTTGGCGGCCAGCGGGGAAGCCGGGCTCAGCCCCGCGGCCGCCTCTAGCTGGGTGGCGGGCGGCGTTCCTCAACCGGGTATCATCTGGAGGAACGGGGCTGCTGCTCCATTCCCAGCCCGGAGTTGGAAAGCGCCTTAAAACAAAAAAATCAAAAACCTCTCAGATTGGGCCAGCGAGACCGTTTTCTCCTTCTCGCTCGGGTGAAGAAAAGAGTATTTCAAGCATGTGCAGATTGCCTGGGCCCGAAGTGGGGGGGGGCATGAGCCGTGCGGGCACAAGCTCGGGTTTCTTTAGCCGGCATTTAGCCGTATTAAAGCAGAAGAGAGAGAATAGAGTGTTTTTATATCTTCTTGTGCGTGCATGGAAAGCATTGCTGGAGCATATGAAGAATGCCTTCTTCCCCTTGTGCTTTCAGCAAGTGTGAAGGTGGAAGGGTTTTCTGAGTGTGCTGCGTATCTCTTTCTGTATCTGAAGGGGGCATTTGCAGACCGAATGTTCTTGTTTTGTTTCTTAAGTGGAAATGATAGTCTGACTTCTGCAAAATAGTCATGTTTGGCTGGAGCAGCCTTGTATCCAGCAGTAGATACTGTATACAGAAGACATGGCGATCATTAGTTACTAGTCCAAAGGGTTATACGTTATCAATATCAAGGGCACTGTACCTCTGGTACCAGTTGCATAATAGCAATTATTAGATGGCTTTTGCTCTACTGTAAATTGCAAAGTCAAAGGATATCTAAAATTATCTAAATTACCTGCTAGTAAGGTTAAAAAAAAAACCTTACAACTACAGTTTATCTGCCAATTCAGAATCTAGCCTCTGAAAGTTCTCTGTTGAAATTTTTGACCATTTTTCTTGGCAATCTTTTCCACTATTTAGAAGATATAATTCTGTATACTGGCCAGATTCACAGAACATTATACTAAACCATTGCATTGTGTGTATACAGACTCAGCCAGTTGTGCTTATTCAACAAACCATGGTTTAGTTTCAAACTTTTCAGGTTGTGGAATGTGATTAGCTATCTAAAATCCTGATCAAGAAAGAGCTACATTCAAGACAACTTTTCCTCCCCTTACTCTCTTACAGAACCCATCAAATTCTTGTGTTTACGGTTCTGCAAAACAGTTTGAAAAACTTGATTAAATATGTGGTGATCCTAAGCAGATCTTGATAGTTAAAATCTCCATTTGAGGAATTGAGCTTTTAAGTTTCCTGGAGGTATCTAGCTGACCCCTTGAAAATAGGATGCTGAGGTATCCAGATTAACTGGATCTTCTGTTTTTCAACCAGATTGACTTCCAGTCCTTCTTTTTTCATATATTATTAGTGAGGAGAAAAGTGAAGTGTTTGTGCTTGAGCTCCAGGTGCTATGGAAAAATCCTAATACTGTGCAGGTGTGGATGAAGTAGGCGGGTTTTGATTATGGGGTCTAAAAGGTGTGGCACGGAATATGGGAAAGCAGCATCCCCTGATTCTCCAGTTGGTTTCTGAGAAGCTTGAATTGTTGATCTATTGATACTGGAGTTACTGAGGAGAAAGGTAAAGAATTTGGGGAAAGATGTTAAATAAAGTGACTCTAGCCTGACTGAGAGCAGCATCTATTCTAGATGTTTTATGCACCTGGAGTTTACTCTGGAGTAAAGGTAGATAGAACATCAGTTGTATTTTATTCAGTTTATATATTATATGACTGTCTAAAATACAACAATTGACTATAGTGTCTTTATCAATCAGCTCAGAGTATTGGGGGTGGGTGGCACAGTGTTGTGCTAGTTCACCTCCTTTCTTCAGGCTCATTCCAGTTGGTGATGATTGGGGAGGGGAGGTCCTGCCCTCAGCCCTACTGTTTGAGGTGCCTCACGATTTGGTGCTTTCTCCTGTTTAACATCTACATGAGGGCATTGGGGGAACGCATTTATTGCAATGAGTTGAGGTTGTATTACAGGTAGTCTTCGACTTAACAACCACAATTGAGCCCCGAATTTCTGTTGCTAAGTGAGACATTTCTTAAGTGAGTTTTGCCCCATTTTACAACCTTTCTTGCCACAGTTGTTAAGTGAATCACTGCAGTTAAGTTAGTAACACAGTTGTTAAGTGAATCCGTCATCCCTATTGACTTTGCTTGTCAGAAGTTGCAGAAGCTGATCACATGACCCCAGGGCACTGCAACCGTCATAAATATGAGTCAATTGCCAAGCATCTGAATTTTGATCACATGACCCTGGGGATGCTGCACTGGTCGTAAGTGTAAAAAACCGTCATGTCACTCTTTTCAGCGCTGTTGTAGTTTCGAACAGCCACTAAATGAACTGTTGTAAGTAGAGGATTACCTGTAGCATGCTGATGATACCCAAGTATGTATCTCTGTCTCTAACAAATTAAACAATATCATGAATCTTTTATACTACTCTACGATACTATTATACCTGCAGACTGTGGGGATCTGGATGGGGAATAACAGGCTTCAGATGAGCCCTCACAACACTGAGTGACTCTGATTTTGGGGCCCACTGATTCCAGCATTGTGCCATCTTTGGTGCTGGATGGGGATGCACTGCCCCAGACATATCCAATGTGCAATCCAGGGCTGCTCCTAGACTCACAGCCCCTGCTTAATGAGCGGATGGCTGTCATGGCTTTGAGGGCCTTTGCACACCATCTTGTGTTCCAGTTGCGCCTATTCCTGGATAGGCAAGCCCTGCTCACAGTCACTTATGCTCTAGTTACCTTCGGTTTAGACTACTGTAATGCACTCTGGGGCTGCCCTTGAAGAGTATCTGGAAGCTTCAGCTGGTACAGAATGCAGCAACACAGACAGTTATGTGTGCTCCTAGAACAGCACATGCTGCTGCACTTTTGCTCTGCGAGCTGCATTGGCTACCAGTTTATTTCTAGGTTCAATTCAAGGTGCTGATTTTAACCTTTCAAGCCTTTCATGATATGGGACTGGGTTATTTGAGGGACCGGCTCTTCCCAATTACATCAGCCCACCCCATTAGACCTGGCACATTCAGGTACCATCAGAGGAACATACATTTGGTGGAACCCTGGCAGCAGATCTTCTCTGCTGTGGCACCTGCCTTATGGAATATTCTTCTGGCTGAAATCAGATTAGTTCTGTCCCTATTGAAGTCCCTCAAGACCTGATTATGCCACCAGGCCTGGAGGTCCCAGCGATCTGGAGATATGTCCAGATGGCTCCACTATTGAGATGGATATTTCCATTCTCTCTTTGCCTGGGGTTTGTATATTTTGCTTTTATAATATTTAACTTTTAATATTGATTCTTATATTTTTATATCATTGTTGTATTTATGGGTTTATCTGATTGCTATGCACCATTCAGAGTCAACTTTTCATGAGATGGGTGGCCATATGAATTTGATTGAGAAATAAAATATTGCCGTTACCAAGGAGTCCCGAGTTCATGCAATACAGGTAATCCTCGACTTACAACCACAATTGTGCTCCCAAATTTCTGTGGTTAAGTGAGACATTTGTTAAGTGAGTTTTGCCCCATTTTATGACTTTTCTTGCCACAGTTGTTAAGTGAATCACTGCAGTTGATCAGTTAGTAACCTGGTTAAGTGAATCTGGCTTCCCCATTGACTTTGCTTGTCAGATGATCGCAAAAGGTGTGACCCAGGGACACCGCAGCTGTCATAAATATGAAACAGTTGCTAAGCATCTGAATTTTGATCACATGACCACAGGGATGCTGCAAATGTCGTAACTATGAAAAATGGTCATAAGTCACATTTTTCAGTGCCATTGTAACTTTGAACGGTCACTAAACAAAGTGCTGTACACAGAAGGACACTACACTGATCAGGAATGAAACTGATCAAGAATGAAACACAGAAAAACACTAATCAGGCTTGGTAGATAATGCTTTTGTAGACATTTAATAGATCTGGTTGTACAAACCTAGCTTCTGGTGGATTGATTTATTTACTACATATACATCCCGGCTTTCATCAGGAGCCCAAAGCAGTTTATACAGGAATTTTAACCCTATGAAATTGGTTGGGCTGGGAAAAAAATGATCCCAATTACCCAGTGAGTTATAATGGATTAAGGGTGGGCTTGAAATAGGATCTCCCTGATCCTAGTCCAGATGTCAGAACAGGTGGCAGCCTTTAGCTGACCTTGGCTGCTCTTAAAAATATTAGGCAGGATCAGAGTTGATTAGCGCTTGGATGAGAGACCACCAAGACTGTAGACTAGACTGGAAAGTAGAAAAAAATATTCTAGAAAAAGCAGTGACAAACCACTTCTGTATTATTGCCAAGAGACCTACATAGTTTGAAGTCAAGCTTGACTTGAAGGAGTCTTAATTGAAGAACACCTTAATTAAAGAAAAAGAGATCTGTGCACATGGAAATAGTAAAGATACAGGGAGGAACTTTGCAATGATATTTGAATGTGTGGGTGGTGTTTCTTCCTTCCTGTTGATAATGCAGCTTATCAAAAGAATATTCTGATTCCCAAGGATGGGAATAACAGAATAACAGAGCAGAATAACAAGAATGGAGGGAATTCTCTGGATTTGGCGGTTCCTGTCCTTTTCTAGCAGTTTTAATGTACCAGATTGCAATTCGATGGATACTTAAGAACTTTCTGATCATTAAAGGACAACAGTTGAAAGTAAGGGAATATCTGATATTGTATCGCTGCATCTAGACTTCGGAACATCTACTGACCTTTGTGTCCAGATATCTTCTACATTTGCATACAAAGCACAAATAATTGTCCTGTGTTACTCTGCAATAGTTGTGACATACCTTTTCAGATGGCACTGAAACTTGAATATTGAGGGACTTCACTTTGTCACCATTCTGACTTGTATTTGCATCTTGTATCCTGATTGAAAGGTTGTTCCTTAGCCTTGTGAAGTACAATAAATTGAGCAACAGGGCTGTACTTGCAGCTCTGCCAAGCAAGCGCAGACATCTCTGCATTGAGACCAAAGTACAGTCTTGCTTAGAGATATTACATCATCAGTGCACTATCAGAAAAGGGCCAGTTCCTGAATTCCGTCTTCTCTCTTTTCCCACTTTTCCACAAGCAGAGAAACATTTAGAAGGTTCTGGTCAACCATTTTGGGCTCATAAGCTACTTGATACCTCCTGGATTCAAGCACCTTGTAAAGCCATTATGGGGTTGTTTGTTTAGTATAGGGCGTCCTTGACTTACAACAGTTCATTTAGTGACAGTTCAAAGTTACAACAGCCATGAAAAAAGAGACTTATGAACGTTTTTCACACTTATGACTACTGCAGCATCCCCATGGTAATGTGATCAAAATTCAGCTGCCTGGCAACTGACTCATATTTATGACGGTTTACAGTGTCCCGAGGTCATGTGATCACCTTTTGCGACCTTCTGACAAGCGAAGTCAATGGGGAAGCCAGATTCACCTAACAACTGTGTTACTAACTTAATAACTGCATTTATTCCCTGGCAAGAAAGATCGTTACATGGGGCAAAACTCACTTAATAACTGTCTTGCTTAGCAACAAAAATTTTGAGCTCAATTGTGGTCATAATTTGAGGACTACCTGTACATTGTGTGAATTTAACCACTGTAGTTTATAAATCAGGGTCTGTGACTTAACATTTTGTAACTTATTTATTTTAAAATATTTTCAGTTTGTTTGCCATTTAAATAACCTTTTGGTGAATTATGATTAGATTAGAAAACCAATATATAACCAAGCTAGATTATTAAAACACAGCAAAGAGGTTCTTTAAAGCAGGGCTTTTCAACCAGTAGTATGCGTACCACCTGTGGTACTTTGGCATGTGGCAGGTGGTATGCGACTGTCCTAGAGAAGTGTAGCAGGGGAGGGGAATGAGCTGAAGCGACCTAAGCCTGAGGGAGAGGCAGCTGGAGCTGCAGGACTGTCGGGACTCTACAGAAGCCCCAGGAACACAGGGCTCCAGCTGATTGGCGCTTCTGGAAATAGCGCAGAGCTGGAGGTAAACTGAAGAAAAGGGGGGGGGGAGAGGTGGTGGTTTTGGCGGGAAAGGGGGAAAAAAGACAACAAGGAAAGATTAGAGGACAGAGAAGAAGCTGTAGAAGGAGAGCTCAGCAGGCAGGGAGGAAAAGGAGACAGGGAAGAAGAAGCAGCTGTTGCTGGAAAAAAAGGTTCCCTGGTTCATTTTCTCCAGCCAAGAGAATGCAATCAGCACTGATGAAATGAAAAGCCGGCAGATGAGCATGTTGGAAAGGAGGTGGGTTTATTTCGGAAGCTAGTGGGTTCCTGGTCAACTGGCAGCTTGAATGGATTACCATAAGGATTTTTATACAGTTTTGTAATTACAGCGTTTTGTAATTCAGAGGCTTGGTTTGTGTGCTTTGGTTATTGGAATATTTTAGTCTGTTTCACAAAGGCTAGCAATGAGTCCAAAGTGTTGGCTTCGTAGGTTTAATCCCTTTAAACAAATGTAATTAGTTTTACTCCCTTATCTTGAGTCTGTCTGTGGATTTTAGCAAGTTTTCTTTGTAGGTAAACAGGCTTAATTTAAGGTTATCACTTTTTGCAACTGCCTGAGCCTGTTTGCTACACTGTTTAAACTGAGATGTCTGAGGCAGCTTAAGGAAGAAAAAAAACCCCGGAGTTTAATTTTTCTTTATTCTGGGAGGTTTTTGTGAGCCTTTCTTGCTTTGTGCTTGATTCCTGTGTCTTTAAGGGTACAGGGAAGGGACTGGGGGGTGCATTCTTACTACACTGTGGAAGGAGAACTCAGAAGGCAGGAAGGAAGAAGAGGAGAGGGAGAGAGGAAGAAGAGCTGACCAGCTAGCTCAGGGGTCTACAAACTAAGTAACTTTAAGACCTGTGGACTTCAACTCCCAGAATTCCTCAACCAGCTATGATGGCTTAGGAATTCTGGGAGTTGAAGTCCACAAGTCTTAAAAGTGTCAAGTTTGAAAACCCCTGAGCTAGCTGGTAGTGATGCATATTAATAAACATGGATAATTTCATCATACATTTGTCAGTGCAAAGGAAAAGTGATTCAGCAAAGGAACAGCCACCGAAGAAATTAAAACCATTACTTTTTTCTACAGTTTGTAACATTTTATTAGATTATAGGATAAAATACAAAAATACAAAAGCAAATAGTAGGATACAGTGGGGAGGAAAAAGGGGAGAAAATGAGGGGGAGAAGGGAAAAAGAACAGAGTTCCTCTGTTGCAGTAGAAGGAAGCATTAACATTGAACCTCAACTTTTTACTTTTTCATAATATTATAAACTAGCCATTTCTATAACAATAAATGAATCTAATCAGTAAAACCCCCAACCCCCCCCCTTTTTTTTTTTTAATCATCAAGTTTTTGACACCTTGCTAAGCACTGGTGGTACTCAAATATTGTCATGTGCTAAAAGTGGTACAATCTGTGAAAAGTTTGAAAAGCCCTGCTTTAAAGGCATGGGACCTGATGGTTATTAAGGTCCAAATTTGAGAGTAAAAAGTCAGGTCTTTGTCTGCCTCAAATGGACGACATTTGGATCCAGGAAAGGGTATTCCAAGGCCAGGATGCCATAATAGTGAAGGCTTTCTTCTGTATCACAAAATAGCACATCTCTTCCAGCTGTGGGATAGCAAGGAGGCTTCTTCTACATCAGTGTTTCTCAACCTTGATAATTTTAAGGCATGTGGACTTCAACTCCCAGAATTCCACAGCCAGCATTGCTGGCTGTGGAATTCTGGGAGTTGAAGTCCACATGCCTTTAAATTGTCAAGGTTGAGAAACACTGTTCTACATTATAGATTTTTAGGATCAGGTAGGTATATGTTGGAAGAGGTTCTTCAAGTATCACAATCTCAAGCTATTCCAAGTTTAAAATGTCATTACTAGAACCTTGAAGTCCAAGTTGTAATATACCAATAGACAATGAAATTTTTTAAAGTTTCTGTGGTTTCAGAAGGATGCAATTGTCTTAAAACTATATGTGGCCCCAGGTATTGTGGTTTATATAATAAATTATGGTTTAATATGTGTTAACTCATTCATTGTCTTTATAAATAGATGGTTTATAACAGCTTTCCCCAGTTTGGAGGCCTGCTAAATGTGTGAACAAGAACCCAGAACTCTATACTTGAGAACTTTAGAAGTCAAAGTGCACATATCTGGCAGGTTCCCAAGTTCGGAAAAGCTGGTGTATAACTTAGCATTTTGGATAACTCAAGACTATGGCTTGCACAACCAATCACAGTTTGAGGTGATTTTTGAAAGAACCCTGGGAACTGCTTGAAATAAGTGAATGTACTGGCTACCTTCCTACCCATGTCTGTTATTAATGATGAAGCTTTCCAGCTTTTTATTTACCACGCATGTACTAACTTGCATTGTAGAAAAACGTCAAGTTTCTGTCCTAAGCTGTGATACTCTGTTCTTGTTTTTGTTAGGAAACTCAAAAGCAATACAAACAGAAGCTGGAAGAGCTGACAAAGCTCCAAAGCAACATCTCCAGCTCCATTTCACGACAGAAAAAGCAACTAAAGGAGCTCTCTCTGGCTCTTAAGAAGTATGTTTATAGTCATTATTCCATATTGTTTGCAATGCCTGAGTGGAGGTGCTTTTGGACAAGTCATATGTATTAACTCCTGAGCAAGCAGATAACTTTTGTATTATATCTAAATGCCAAAATTTGAATTATGAACCATGAGATTGAGTTGACTCTCTTTTCTTCAAGTGCATCAGCTCCTTTACCTACTCCTTTTTTTCTTCCCTTATTTAAAGAAGACCACAGAGCAACCAAATTTGAAAATTGTTTAATAGCTTATCTTCTTTCCTTCCTTTGTTAGTCCATTTAAAAGCGAAAAATCAGTCTATTGAAAAGTCTTGCACACTTTGCTTCTATCTGGGCACTTTCTGTCTCAGCACAAAAGTTAGGAGAAGGTGGTAGGAACAGAAATTAAGCCAGGAGCTGCCAACCTATTCAAGTGATAGGTGGGATGCTGAAAATAAATTAATATTAGATGAGATTTTAGCTACTGAACCTGAACCTGAAATACTTTGGCCACCAAATGAGAAGAGAGGACTCATTGGAAAAGACCCTGATGTTGAGAAGGAGGGAAGGCAAAGGAGAAGGGGACGGTGGAGGATGAGATGGTTAGATAGCGGTCATTGACACAATGCACATGAATTTGGGCAAACTCTGGGAAACAGTGGAGGACAGGGAGGCCTATGGTTGATGGGGTTGCAAAGAGTCAGACACAACTTAGCGATTGAACAACAACAAAAGGTGAGATTTTAGCATTTTTGTCTCGCGTTATATAAGAGTTCAGGTGAGAACATTGAAAGCTTACGAGTTTGACCACTTCAGTTTTAAACAACAATTTAATGCAGGGGTTGGGGATACTATATTGCTGGCTTCTGGGTTAATTTTTTCAAGTTTCTGTTTGTCTGTTCCATGTGCTAGTACTGTAGTGTATCCCCCAGTCTGGAAAAAAAAACCAGCTTGATTGAGAAATCTTTCACTTTACTTCTTTGCTTGAATTTAGTAAGAATTGGGCATGTATAACTCACTTATTATATTCTGGGGATTACTGATGATATGATTTTAAACCTTGTTTGGATAAATGCTATTTAATGAATCTTTGGGCATGTCTAAACACATTCCTTTTACTAACAATTATGAGGAAACAGCTAAATTTGGTTTTCTTTCAGAGCTAATTTAAATAAGCTTGTGACTATTGAACATTGTATGGTTTACATCAGGGGTCTCCAAATTTAGCAACTTTAAGACTTGTGGACTTCAATTAGCTGTCTGAGGAATTCTAGAAGTTGAATTCTGGGAGTTGAAGTCCACAAATCTTAAAGTTGCCAAGTTTGGAGACTCCTAATTACATTATGTTGTGCAGTGTGTCAGTCTGTGTTTAAACCAGAAATTTGGGGTGTTTCTTCTGAATAAATCCACACATCAGCCGGCAGAAAGACTTTAAATGGAGCAAGATTATAAAAGGTTGAGGCTTTCTTTGCCTTTGAGGTAGAAGAGTTAATCTCCTTACGGGAACCAGGAAAAATAAAAATAAAATGACTGATTGTTGAGGCAGCAGTGTTAACTATTATTAAAATTAAATTTATGATCATTGAAATAAGCTATAGTGCTTTCAAGATATTTTGTTTCTGCAACATTATATTTGCTTATCTACTAAAGCCATGCTGGTTTGTAAATAAATCTTGCATGAATTGTAATAATTAGGTTGTCAGTTTGAGTGTTAGAAGCTTTTTTTATCTAAACTGTTTGGCAATTTGATGTTACAAAAGACTTTCAAAGGAAATGTTCATTGTAGACTCCGATAGCTTTCATATCTGCATGTTATTTCTTGCCGTTCAAGAGGAAGAAGCAGACTTTATATCCTGAATGTACATTCATAACACCCTTCTATTGCCAGATATTAGTTTTTTGAGAATAGCGTACCAATGCTCAGAAATGCGTATTGGGAAAGGCTCTTCATTACTGCTTGGATAAGGCAGGTTCCTTTGTGACATACCCCAGTGGTTCACTTCAAATGGGAACAGGAAGCTAGCAATTGCCTTTTTGAAAAAGCCCCTTTGGGACAACCATGACCGGGAAGACTGAGAATCTCCATAGAAATCATGGTTGGAGATACTTCCTGGCTTTCTTCTGAAAGTATCTATAAAACCTTAAGGGAAAACAAAGTTCAGTTGCCTTTTGAAAAAGCACCTTTTGTCAACGCTGCAAATACTGTATATTGCTTTGACAATATGCAGAACTGTCTGGTATTTTTATAGTTAAACCAGGCAACAGGGGAAAAGGGAGGAGAATAAGGATAGCCCGGGAAAAAGAAACTGGAAGTAAATCACATCTTCCAAGTTGATTGGAAGATGTGAACCATGACCCCAAAATAAGGGGGGGGGTAAATGCTTAGAATGTATATGCTTAACGGAAGAGAAGCCAGACCTAAGCATTTCCACCATGCTGCACTGACGTCTCTGTAACCTTAATAAATGCTTTTAGGAAAAAATATGCCTGAAAGTCCTTTTAAGTGTTTCGTTAATCAGACACATGACACCTTTGGGACTCCAACCCTGATCCTCACCTGTTTCCATCTCCTCCACATAGAAGCTGGGAGAAAAATCCCTGTGTGAAATTCTGGGGGCAGAATCTCAAGGCTGAGGCTCGGAGGCTATGAAACAGGATCTGAAAGCTTAGGATGCTGGATTTGGAAGTTTAAGGGGGGGCTTCAATACTTGCTCTCTTCTCTGAAATGTGGTTCCTTCTTCCCGGCCCTGTACAGGTACAAGTCTCTCCCTGACAAGGAGCAGGACGAGGATGCTCTCGAAGAACTGCAAAACATGATCAAAGAGAGACAGGATGTCTTTTTTGAAATGGAAGCATACTTGCCAAAGAAGAATGGGTAAGGCGATTGAACTCAGAATTCCCCAAAATTAACAGGAAAATAAGAATGATTCTGCTCTGAATAGTTTGCTTCATTATTTATGTGATTTATATAGCCACCTAGGTTTCATATGCGACTCTTAAGCAGCTTACAATAAAATAGATAAAACATAGATAGTCCTTGACTTACAACAGTTTGTTTAGTGACCATTTAAAGTTACGACGTCACTGAAAAAAGTGACTTCATGACCATTTTTCACACTTATGACCATTGCAGGTCACGGGATTTACATTCCGATGCTTGACAACAGACTCACATTTATGATGGTTGCAATGTTGACCTTCTGATAAGCAAAGTCAATAGGGATGACAGATTCACTTAGCAACTGTGTTACTAACTTAACAACTGCAGTGATTCGAAGAGAAGGACGAGGGGGGACATGATAGCTGTTCCAATATCTCAGGGGCTGCCACAAAGAAGAGGGAGTCAAGCTATTCTCCAAGGCGCCTGAAGGCAGGACGAGAAGCAANTTATTATTATTATTATTATTATTATTATTATTATTATTATTATTATTATTATTATTATTATTATTATTATTATTATTATTAAATGTGGCAAGAAAAGTCATAAAATGGGGCAAAACTCACTTAACAATTTTCTCACTTAGCAACATAAATGTTGGGCTCAATTGTGGTTGTAAGTTGAGGACTACCTGTATTTATTTAATGATTCCACCTCCAGGATGACATACTCATATCTGGGTCCCAGGCCATCTGTCAAACCAAGTTTTAAGGCCTTTAGAAGAGCCAAGAGGGTGGGGGCAGTTCACTAAGTGAACTGTTGTTAAGTCAAGGACTATATGTGGAAGATCCCACTTTCACTCTAATGTATACCTCCCACCAACCTCATATCTAAGCTATTTGTTTCATTTTAATGTATTTATTGATTGTTTTTATTTTTTATACTATAATCTTATCTAACAGCAAGTCTCCCAGAGTCACATCATAGTAAGATGAGCAGCGAATAAATTTAATAAATAAAATATAAGGAGATGTTCCATTTAGCTACTTATAGCCAATGGCTGTGGAAACATAGGCAGATATTTCATCTGACAGAATTCCAGTATGATTCTATAGCCAAAGGTGTTTCTAGTTAGCTTGCTGCCACCAGCTCTTGGTAACTCTGAGAACAGATGTCAGTTGTGTGCTAATTATAGTTAATTATAGCTGCTGTCAAAAAGAATCAGGTAGCTGATCAATATACTTATTATGACTCCTTGAAGATTAATTTGAGATGTTGAGTATGCCCAGAATGTGAGATTAGTATGACTCAGGTTGTTGTTATGGAGGTGTACTTTTTCCATCTTTCTGTTGTGTTGCAGGTTGTACCTGAATCTGGTGCTGGGAAATGTGAACGTCACTCTGCTGAGCAAACAAGCCAAGTAGGTGCTAACTGATTATAGTTTATCTCCTTGCTGAGATGTTTTACAGATCAGGAACCCCCTTTTAAATTTCAGAATATGCAAATGAGATTTCTCAGTGTGCTAAGCCAGGGGTCCCCAACACCTGGGCCGCAGACCGATACTGGTCTGTGGCCCATTGGGAACTGGTCCATGCAAGCAGTGGGCGAGCGCACAAAGCTTTATTTGTGCATGCATTGTGCACATGCTAAACCATCCCCTCTTTCCCCCCCCCCCCTGCAGCTGCCAGTGCTGCTACAGTCCGTGGAGCCAGAAAGGTTGGGGACTCCTATGCTAAGCCACAAAACCAATCAAATAAGCCAAGATGCTAGGTGTTATATGTCATATGTATGTTGTTTTTGACTTGGCTTATGTCAGCATTTGGGACTGGGACTACTATCACTAAGTGTTGCAGTTGTAAAGAAGAATATCACATGACCCCCTTGCTTAGTGATGATCAGCATCCCCTTCTTGCTGTCAATAAGTGAGGACCATGTGGGTCATTAAGCAAGGCCTTCATATGACACTGACTTCCTGCCAGCTCTCCCAATACAGGGAACGTTGTAAGACAGTCGTTCAACTGTGGGGATGCTGCAACAGTCAGAATTATGAGGACCCATCGTAAATAATATTTATTCAACGCCACTGTAACTTTGAATAGTTACTGAACCTAATGGTCGTAACCCAAGATCCTGTACAGAATCAGATTAATTATAAACAGAGGCACAGAACAATGCATGGTGAAACACAGGTGTATTCTTTAAAAAAGAACTATACTCCCCTAAGTAAAATTTAATTGATTTAATTAATGCCTGCAGGGAGGGTATTTCATTCCATTTCATTCTAACAACTCTTGTTCCTGCTTTCCCTTAATAAAACCAGACACCACATTAGAGAAGGTTTTTGGAAGCTCATTGCTAGGCAGGCTCATATGAGAATAAGGGTGTTCCTTAAGACATCAGAGTCCCAAGCTCCAAAGAGCTTTCAAATCAAATCAATATTTATTATAGTCACAGACATATAGTTCATTGCCATACAGGTAGTCCTCACTCAATGACCAATTGATTCACAGCTGTTCAAAGTTATGATAGCCATGGAATAGGTTCTCTGTGGCCCATAAAGCAGTCTCCAGCCATTCTGCTATCACACAACTGCGATTCATGATGTTTCTGCCGGTTTCCAGCAAAAACCCACCCATTTAAATGCATGGGTTTGCTTAACAACCATGGCATGTGCTTGACTGCAGCACTCACTTAGCCACTGCCAAACAAGGCCAGAAAATTACTTCCAGTCACGTGAGTGCCTCGACTTACAACCGCAATGACATGTGTCTGTAATTCTGGACTCAGTTATAGACATATGTTGAAGACTCCCTGTAGATAAAGAGCTTCAAAAGCTCTTCTCCATCTACCATCCTTCAGATTATGTTGGAACTCCATTTCTTAGGGTTGGGGATTTGGGGAGTTACAGTCACAAGGTACTTGGAAGATAGCCAGTTTGGAGCCAGGATTACAAATGGCTGTTGGAACTGGTTTATTCTCCCTCCCTCTCTGCCGCCCCATCTAGGTTTGCATATAAGGATGAGTACGAGAAGTTCAAGCTTTATCTCACCATCATTTTGCTCATTGTCTCCTTCACCTGCCGCTTCCTCCTTAACTCCAGGTGAGTGCACAGTCCTGAAAGTTGGACAACCTCTCCCCTTCCTTTCAGCCAGCTGAAGTTGCTACTCCAATACTTAGAGGACTTTGGGAAGTGGCATGGCAGAGACGGCTTCCTTTCTTGGAAACGCAGTCAGGTGTTGAAGGAAGCAGCACTTCAGTACAGTGAAATTAATTTTACTGGACATCCAGTAAATGTAAACCTGCTAAAAATTGTAAGCTGCCAACTTTAATTGTTGATAGTGATAAGAGGTAGAAGCAGTGACACCTCCCTCCCGTTCTTTACCACCTGGACTTACACCCAGCTCAGTGTTGCCATCATCTATGCAGATGAGAAAGATTTTGGAAAGCCAGCAAAACTTCCACTGTTATTAAAAGGGAGGATTATTTAAATGGCAGAATCTTCCCATCACTGGAGCAGAGGTGAACAGACTGGTGCCACTTCCTTGGAGGGAAGGAAGCATACAGCAACTGTCCCTTATTCTGGGATGTGAAAGATAACTTAGATTCACCATGAATACAGTAATGGAGGGAGAGGAGTTTTTTCTCACGCTTTCTTTTTTATGTGTGTGGTGAGGGACTTCTTAAAATTGGGACTGTTACACCATTGATGAAATACCATAACTAAAATGACTAACAGTTTAGTGAAGTAGTGAAGATGTTTTTCCCTTAGGCAATGGAAGAAATGTTGCTGATGGAGCTGGCATGAGATGGCTAATTGAGGATTGTGCATTTTATGTTTACATTGGTTATTGTTTCAAATGGTCATTTTGTTTTTAGTGTCCTATGTTTTAATTTTGTTCACTGCCCATAGTTACTTTGGACAGCTATATAAGTTTCTTTAGTAAAGAAGTAATAATCATAGGGAGTAAAATGTTAACCCTCCATAGTGTTACAGCAAAAGGCACTTGGTAACACTGTGTACACTATAAATGGTTGACTGTTCTATGTACCCCACCCTTTATAACTTTACAAGCTTAGGCACGTGCTCATCCCAAAACGCCATTATGTGTCAGGTTGGATTGCTTGGCCCAAAGTTCCCCCAGTGAGTTTCTGTGGGTGAGCATGGATTAGAATCCAGGCCTCCCTGATCCTTGTCCATACATAACACAGATAGTCCTTGACTTACAACCATAATTGGGACCAGGATTTCTGTGGCTAAGCAAAAGTGGTTAACTGAGTCATGCCTGAATTTACGACCTTATTTTTGTCATGGTTGTTAAGTGAATCACACAGTCGTTAAGCGAATCCAGCTTCCCTCATTAATTTTGCTTGTCGGAAGCCTCCTGGGAAGGTCGCAAAAGAGCCCTGGGATGCTGCAACCTTTGTAAATATGTGCTGGTTGCCAAGCGCCCAAATTTTGATTGTAAGTCAAGGACTACCTGCATTTAGCTCAGCGGTTCTCAACCTATGGGTCGCGACCCCATTTGGGGTCGATCAACCATTTCACGGGGGTCGGCAAGCAAGGCTGTCCGCCATTTTTTTCCCCTTTTCCGGCGGGTGCCTTACCTCCCTTGAGCTGGGCCAGCTGGTGGTCGGCCTGCTCCGTCTCTGCCACTTGCCAGCTACGCCTCGGCCGGCGCAGGGGGCGGAACCACGCATGCGTGGCGCTCCCGGGCAGGGAAAGTCCTTGACTTACGACCAGTTGGGTAGTCCTCGACTTACAACCAGTTTAGTCCTCAACTTACGATCGGTTTAGTCCTCGACTTACGACCGGTTTAGTCCTCGACTTACGACCGGTTGGGGGTCGCGGCATTAAAAAGGTTGAGAACCACTGATTTAGCTGATCTTGGCTGATCTTTAAAGAGAAGTCCAACCTAGAATTAAGGGAAAAAAATTCTGTCAGTGAGAACAATTAATCAGTGGAACAGGTTGCCTCCAGAAGTTGTGGGTGCTTCAGTACGGGAGGTTCTTAAGAAGAGATTGGACAGTCATTTTTCTGGAACGGTATAGGATCTCTTGGCAGGGCCAAGGGTTTGGGCTAAAAGACCTCCAAGGTCCCTTTCCAATCCTATTCTACGTTCCGTGTTCTCTAGCCCAGAGATAGAAACTGGCAAGCAGCCACTCACTTCACCAGACAATTATATTACTACAATTGACCCATCACTTTCTCACTTTTTATGACAGGGTAACTGATGCTGTCTTCAATTTTCTCCTGGTCTGGTATTACTGCACACTGACAATTCGAGAGAGCATCTTGATCAACAATGGTTCTAAGTAAGTAGTGCTTCTGTTCAGCGTTTCTCCTTCCTTAAGCTAAGGAGGTCACATATATATTTAGCCAGTGCTCCCTGTATCTTTCCTGCAAAATCTTCCCTAGTCCGGCTTTAAAATTCATGGAATTGAATTTGGAACCATCTCCTTAAAAACCCTGGCTTACATATGCAGTCAGGGGGCAGGTCCATCTAGCACAGCACTTCCTGTTCTGACTGCAGAGATTCTTCAGCATTTCTGTGGAGAAAATCATTCCTGGATGTTCATTGCAATCTTAAGAGTAGAATGGGGAGTATGTCTCCTCAAGAGGCAATTCAGATGTTTTCCTTAAACGTATGGTCATTGACACCGTGTTTGGGTAATTCAGTGCAAGATATTCCTTTGTGCAACTGGATTCTTGATTTTCTTACCAACAGGCCCCAATATGTGCGAGTTGGAACAAATACTTCTAATACCATTTCCTTGAGCACAGGTTCTCCTCAGGGCTGCGTCTTAAGTCCGCTGCTGTTCACCCTGTTGACCCATGACTGTTGTGCTAGGTTTGCCACCAACCATATTGTGAAGTTTGCAGATGATACAACAGTAGTGGGCCTTATTCATGATGACAAGATGGAAGCTTACCGCAAGGAGGTTGAGGAGTTGGTGAACTGGTGTAAGGAAAACAGCCTAGTTTTAAATACAGGAAAAACCAAAGAGATCATTGTTGATTTCAGAAAAGGTAGGCACAGCCACACATCTCTGTGCATAAATGATTCACCAGTGGAGATGGTTACCAGCATCAAATTCCTGGGTGTGCAGCTAACGAGTAGGCTGGCTTGGTCGCTCAACAGTGAGAAACTGGTAAAGCGGGCGCAGCAGCGCCTGCATTTTCTGCGTCGCATGAGAAAAGCACATCTTCCTTCCCCTGTCCTGACCACTTTCTACAGGACGATCAAGAGCATCCTGTCATACAGCATCACAGTCTGGTTTGGAAGCATCACTGCTTCAGATAGGAAGGCGGTGCAGAGAGTGGTGAGAATGGCCGAAAAGATCATTGGCAGTCCCCTCCCTCCCACCCAGGACATAGCACAGAAGCGTTGCTTGAGCAGAGTCCGTAAGATTATCTGGGACACTACACGTCCTCTTCACGACCTGTTTTCCTTGTTACCTTCTGGGAGGAGGCTTCGTGGTATCCAAAGCAGAACATCCAGATTCAGCCATAGTTTCATTCTATACAGCATTAACCTCAAGCTTCCTCCTTCCGTTATATATTCAAGATGGACAGTATTTAATATTTATTTGTTATGTATATGTAGGGGTGTGGGTCTATACATATGTTGTATATAGTATGTTTTTAGGGCGTGTCATGTACGTGTTTCACTTTGAGAGCAGGCAACTAAATTTCATTTTTGATGTGTGCCGTTGTGCCCACAGTAAAAAAATGACAATAAAGGTTATCTTATCATCTTATCTTATCTTATCTTATCTTACTGCCCTTGCACCTTCCAAATAGAGCAGTGGTTCTCAACCTATGGGTCGCGACCCCATTTGGGGTCGATCGACCATTTCACAAGGGTCGCCAAGCAAGGCTGTCTGCCATTTTTTCCCCCCTTTTCCGGCGGGTGCCTTACCTCCCTTGAGCTGGGCCAGCTGGTGGTCGGCCTGCTCAGTCTCTGCCGCTTGCCAGCTACGCCTCGGCTGGCGCAGGGGGCGGAACCACGCATGCGCGGCGCTCCCGGGCAGGGAAAGTCCTCGACTTACAACCGGTTTAGTCCTCGACTTACGACCGGTTTAGTCCTCGACTTACGACCGGTTTAGTCCTCGACTTACGACCGGTTGGGGGTCGCGGCATTAAAAAGGTTGAGAACCACTGAAATAGAGCTGCCAACATTGTCTTAGTATATTGGGCTGTCGTGTTTAAAAGAAAAATATTAATGAAACTGGTTAATGTTTGCTCTTCCAGGATTAAAGGCTGGTGGGTGCTTCATCACTACATTTCCACCTTCCTCTCAGGTGTCATGCTGACTTGGTGAGTCTTTATCTCAGTTGTCTTGGCAATTTCAAGAAAAAAAAATGAGCATAATGCTTGTGATTTCAGTGGTTTTAACTAATAGCCTGAGAGTTTACTTAATTCCTTCTAGGAGAATAGCCAGGGTCCATCACATGTCAGTGAATTCTGATTTCATGTATGTTTCTGCATTCCCTCTATCTTTGCAGGCCAGATGGCCTTATGTACCAGAAGTTCAGAAACCAGTTCCTCACATTCTCCATGTATCAGAGTAAGTGGGACTGCATTAAAGAAGAGGGAGGAGGGAAGCGGTTGAAGACCCACAAATATCAGGGGGTCAGTAAAATGATAAATTGCAGCCTTTATTTTCATAGCTACATTGCCAGAATTCTGCAACATGGAACATAGAATGCCATTTTCTAAGGGAGGCTTCTGTTTGAATGAGAATAAGGGGCAGTCAAACAATTCTATGTAAGGGCTTCCTCATGGGATGAAATTGAGATGAAAGGGTAGTGGCATAGGAGATGGCGGTGAGGCAAAGGGCAAATCGCTATAGCTGAAGCCGCTCAAATGTATTTGAGCTTTTTCCCCCAGTACTGTGAACACGACATGCTTTTATTTTTAAGAAAGGAAAAACCACACTACCCAAGGTTATGGATGAAAACTAGAGCTTTGCTTTTAAGGGACACTTTAGAGCAGGGGTAGGCAACCTTGGCTCTTTTATGACTCGTGGACTTCAACTCCCAGAATTCCTGAGCCAGCTTGGCTGGCTCAGGAATTCTGGGAGTTGAAGTCCACAAGTCATAAAAGAGCCAAGGTTGCCTACCCCTGCTTTAGAGTAACAATGAAGGATGGATAATTTCAGTATCTTAGTGTATATGTTACTCCGCTGAATTTTGATCTCCCTTGCTGAAATTTGATAGGCTTTGTCCAGTTTCTTCAATATTATTACCAGAGTGGTTGCCTGTACCGGCTGAGAGCTCTGGGTGAACGACACACCATGGATCTCACTGTGGGTAGGTAGCATTTCTGCTTTCTCTTTTTCCTTTGCTGAGGCAAACTCTCCTGTGTGAGGGATGGGATCTTCTTTCACTAGTGGTTGTGAGGTCAACCCTAAGAAGATGCTCTTCTGGTCACTGGCTTTTGAAAGGGGGAAGAGGGGGCTCATAGTGGCCATAAAAGTGGGATCATTGTGAAATACTAGGGCTGGGAAGCCACAGCAGGCCAATGTCATATGGACAGCAAAAGCTTCTGTCTAGGCTTGCTTCGTCAGTTCTCATCCTGCAAGGATGCTTGTGTGATCCATAATCCCTCCAAATTGCAGTTTTTCCCTAGCCTTGGATACTGGAAGTAGATCTTAGGCTTGCGTCATCAATTTAGATCAGGCCTAGTTCATATTTGGATGGGAGATCTCAAGGGAATGCCAGGGCTGTAAACTATATTAGCAAATAGAAAAAACACCCCAAAATAAGGCAACGGCTATTTCATGCCGTAGCCAAGAAAATTACATAGGAGTGTCTCTGAGTTCACCTGATGAGCTTGATATGAAGGGACTTTTTATCATGTTTCATTCTGGCTTAGAGATATTAACATTTTTAGAGTCCTCATCTAGGTATAGTTTTTAAAAAACAGAGAATTGCTAATAGTCATGTTACATATTTTACCCAAAAAAAAAAATTCTGAATCTGACTAGGAAGTAGGACTGCTTTTCAAACCAGCTTACCCTTCCCTTCTCAAAGAGTTGAGCCTTTTATTCTTGCGGAGGCAGACTTTTAACAATGTTTTGCCTGTCTCTAAGCTTCTCTATTTCCTTTTTTGGCAATGCTAAGCAGAGGTGAGAGGTCTGTGTTAACTGTTAAGTCTTCCAAAGATTGCCATCTCCAGTCAGTCTGAAGAGGCCATTGGGACTGCTGGACCGTGGCCTGATTTCTTTGGCTGTGCATTTTTCCTTGCAGAAGGTTTCCAGTCCTGGATGTGGAGAGGCCTCACTTTCCTGCTTCCGTTCCTCTTCTTCGGCCAAGTAAGTGTGTTTCACTTCTTTGGGGATTATCTTTACTCTCGGCAAGACAAAACCAGGTTTATTTGATCTGACAGGGGAATAGTTTCTTCAGGGGAGTTTATTTAATTAGCTATTTATAGTCTGCCTTTTATTATTTTTTTAGAAATAATTCAATGTGGCAAACTTAATACTTAATACTCCTCCTGCCTCCTGTTTTCCTCACAACAACAGCCCTGTGAGGTGGGTTGGGCTGAGAGTGAATGACTGGCCACGAATCACTCGGCCTGCTTTCATATGTAAGGCGGGACTAGACAGTCTCTCAGGTTCTAGACTGGTGCCTTAACCACTAGACTAGGGGAAGGCAACCTTGGCTCTTATATGACTCGTGGACTTCAACTCCCAGAATTCCTGGCTCAGGAATTCTGGGAGTTGAAGTCCATGAGTCATAAAACAGCCAAGGTTGCCTACCCCCGCACTAGACTAGACTAGACTAATGTAGAGTTCTTACATATATTTTGTCTTTTCTCTTACTAGCTCTTTTTCAGGGTAGATGTATACTTTGTTTATAAACAACTGACTAAATGAGAGTCAATGAAGCGTTTATTTCATAATAACATATTTTATTTCATTTTATAAATGTACACAGTAAATTAGAGAATTGAACTTTTACTTCATAATAATAATGTTATATGAAGATTATTGTGAGATGCTTAAAGGAACAAGCTTCCTTCCCCTCCAAACCTATTTACAAAGTGAGAGTTTGTTACAAGGGATTGTAATATTCTTATGGGCAGCGTGGGCAGGGCAGTGGTGCCAAGTCGCCATAGAAACTGGCAGGTACAGGGGACTCTGCCATGCTTTGTGGTTTGAGAAAATTCATCTGATTCCTTGTTCTGTTTTTGTGTTTTAAACCTATTGCACTCCTTAAAGAGATATTGTATTTTTCCCCATCTCAAATGCCAGCTTTTAGAGGAGGAACTGCCTAATTTTCTCACTGTGCTTGATATACGGCTGGAGGGTGGGAGTGTCAAAAAAAAAAAAAAAAGACTGAGGTGAAGAGTAGTTGAAATAATAATTTGATGTATGACTAGTGTTCCATGTGTCTTTTTTTCTCCTAGATGCACCCACTGATTAACTCATGTGAATAATCTGGCTTTGAGATGCATTTTGTCCCAAGTAAACTCTCAGGCTTTATTGTGATAATTAAACTGCCAAAAAAGCCTGTGCTTTTACGTTGAAATTCCAGTGGGGGGTAGGGGGGGCGGCCGGCAGGGATGCTCATCTGAGCAGAAAATTCTCAGGTAGTTTTGAAAGAGAGTGTTTTGGCTAAAAATCCTAACAATTCTACTGCCGAAAACCAGTGGTCTCACGGTGATGCAAGTGATCTCACGGGATACATTTGAGGGTGGGAATCTGAGATATTGCAAATAAAACAATTATCTTCTCTCTCTCTAGTTCTGGCAACTGTTCAATGCTGTCACACTCTTCCAACTAGCCAGCCATCCAGAATGCAAAGAATGGCAGGTAAGAGCGAATTTGTAGGCACAGGAAGAGGAAATGCTCTGTTCTTTTCCCACACTTTCAAAATCATGGCCCAGTTGCATCAATTGCAAGCTTTGTCATTACTTTCAGAAATATCCAAATGTCTTCTAAATGCTGCCAGTGTGATACTCACGGTAAAGTACATGTAACTCTCTCAGTAATCCTCCCCAAACCCTTTGCCCGTTATATCCGCTTTTCTCATAGTGTGAATAACAGTCTTTAAAAGGATTACAGGCAGGGGATGGAAGGTTATCAGAAAATTCAAAGGGATTGTTATCTCAGCATGGCTGGCTAGGAGAGTGTGCCAATCCGCTTACAGCCTGCTAGTAGTTGGCATGCTTATAGCATTTTAAAAGATATTGATTCCAGGCAAGAAAACACCTACCTTATGTTTCTGACTTGGGAAAATGAAAGTAGGTTTCCTCAGAATGAAACCTAGATTTCAAGAATTATACAAAGTAATCAAATTCATTTTTTTATTATAGCATTTTCAGGTTTTTAATACAATGGGGAGAAGGCGTTCCACGAGTTCATGCTATTTTAAGACTCAGAGTCATGTAGAGTTTGGGAACTCCTGTTGTAAATGATGGACATCATGGCTCAATGATAGAGCATGAGCTTTTTCAGTCATAAATCCTTCCAGACTAAAGTGGTGATAAATCACATAAATAAATTAAAATATTGAGCAAAGGGCGGCATGGTTGGGAAATCCCTGTCTCTGCCAACATCGGGTAGAGTGTAAAGCTGTTTCTTATTTAAGGTTAGCTGGGCTGCTCTGTAGGGATGACATGTTGGCTCTGCCAACATGCATGAACTGATCTGGAAGTTGAGTCATGGCAACTGGAGTTCTTTTCTTTTTGATTTGAAATATTTTGCTGCTTACCCAAGTAGCTTCTTCAGTCTGAATCTTCTTCAGTTTTGCTCTGAAGAAGCCACTTGGAGAAGCAGCGAGACATTTCAAACCAAAAAGAAAAGAAGTCCAGTTGTCATGACTCAACTTTCAGACAACTCTGCTGGATAATGGAGAATCTTTATTGACATGTGCGAATTGATCTTAATCTAAAATCAAGACTGAAAGGTAGGGCAGGGCAGCAGGAGGAACTTTCAGAAGATTAACAAAGCAAATAAGAAACACATACTGGATTTCAGAAACTGGAAATGCCATATAACATGAAACAGTGCCAACAAGGTGTCCTGAAAAGAGGATCCAGTGTTGTCCATTCAGTCTGTCTGCTAAAAAAAGAAGTGCTAGTGAATCCATTGTTCTGCCTCTTTGGGATGTGAAAATATAAAGGAAGGTATAAAAACAACATGTAAGCAAATGTCATTGGGCTACTGCCTGCCTTCAGATGATGCTGTATGCTGGCATGAGGAAGTTGTGATCCTCCAATTATTGCTACATCCCCAACAGATTTAGATCGAGCTTGTGCAAAGCATTCAAAAAAGATATTTCACAAAGAATATTCGTATGGGCAAAGCTCCCATCTTTGAAGCATTAAAAGCAGCTATCTCCTTTTATTCAGCTGCTTCCAAGGCTGTTCCCAGTAAATTGTGTGGATTAAAAAAAACACTTTCTCTAAAAACATCAAAGTGAAATGGTATAGAGTCTCCTGCTTGAGCAGGGGGTTGGACTAGAGGACCTCCAAGGTCCCTTCCAGCTGTATTCTATTCTGATTAAATTCTGATTAAAGTGACTATACATCTACACGTAAAGACAGCTAAGGACAGCCTTATAAATATATAAGCCTCAAAAGACATAGCTGCTTTAACACTTTGAACTAAAACTCATAGTAAAATACCTTTCTGATGCTTTGTGCTGCTCTTCCTGTTCTACTCTAGAATTCCTGACAGTTTTGCTAAATTTATCTCTCTCTTTAGCAGTCCAATCCTTTTGAGAACTGCTGAGTCTCTCGCTCTCTTCCTCTTAAAGCAGTAAGCACTGACTATTTTAATTGCACTGGCAGGTCCTGATGTGCGCCTTTCCCTTCCTCACCCTCTTTGTTGGCAACTTCTTCACCACATTACGAGTTGTTCACCAGAAATTCCAGAAGACCAAGAAGGAATGAGCCTTCAAGTGCCTCTCCCCCTTCCTGGTTATCACTGTTGGAGGGAACGCTACTACTCTGCTGACCGAAGGATCCACAGTACGCTGGGTGTTCTCCTCTTCCTCCTGCCTCCCTGTGATTCTCTTGCATACAGATGTCAATGAAACCACGTCTGAATAGTGCTTCTACCCCTAGCGTGGGGCCTTGAGGCCTTCCTGCTGCCAAAAGGAACTCTGGACTTAATCAGGTGTGAGATTCAAGGATTAGGGTAAAGTACTATATGAGGAACTCAAGTGACTCTTGGATACAACTCCCAGCTGACACCTGCATGGTTTTTGTACCCTTCCTCCAAAGCAGGGGGCTGTCTGCCCAAACTGAGTCACAGGAAAAGGAAGGGAGCAGGTTCAGCCTAGGCCATCTAATGTTTATTACTGAGGACATTAACTGTATTATTGGAAGCAGATTATATGGGCAAAGAGTGTTCTCACTATTTCTGCTGGGTTGATTTTTTCCTCCCCATCTCCAGAAATGTTCCCCTATCCTAGATTTCTTCCTTACTATGAGTGGAGGGGACAGTTTCTCAGCTACACCTTCAATACAGAGCCTGATTTCCCTCCTCTATGTATATTTTATGACAAATCTGACATGATTACTTTCAGCCACCTCATCGTAATTCTCCCAGAGTTGCCTTCTCAGCCCTTGAGGGGTCAAAGACCCAGCGCTTCTGCCCTGTGCTCTTTGTTTGGAACATGGATTTACAAGCACCTAGGATGCATCCTGCCAGAGAAGCTGAAAATAACCTTTATTTGATAATAGTTAGCTGAGCAAGCAGCAGCAGCAGCGATGGCACCTGGCCTCCTCCAATCTCAGTCCATATTGTCATTTGTCTGTCTTAAGTGTATAGTGGTTCTAAAACTGGAAGAAGCTGGCCTGCATCCAAACATGCATTGTTGTCTTTAAATATGTATTCTTGTCATATTAAAAGGGGGGGGGGGGAGTTGGAAAATAAAGAACGTAGAGAAGCCTGGGTCCCTGGCACTTCTAGGCAAGGGAAATAGTACCAAGTTAAGGATATAAAATTCTTGAATCTCAAGAATGTAACCACTGATTCTTAAATACAGCGCATAGACACTTCATAAAGCTCAGATGTTCTATTAGGAGGGCACCATACACCTTCATATGTCTCAGGCTACAATCCCATGTTTTAGGAATGCTGCTGAATCACACTAAAAACCTAGTTTAGCATTCTGCTCCTGGAATGAGCAACCAGATCCCACAAGTAGGCCAATTATGGACCTCAGCAAATGCAATCAAGAGGGTTCACACCATTTTCAAGGGAACTTTATAGACCCACTGAAACCCATTACACTGAAAACACATCTGAAAATGGTGTGAATCCAAAGCATGCATGGCCTGATTGGTAGCAGATTTTCTTCACTGGCCTTTGGAATTTGTTTCCTCCCAATTTTTTCTCTTGCCGAAGAGGGAGATGGAAAAAGTTTCCTCTGCATGAGATGCTTAGTTGGCTAAGGGTCAGACTAAGCAGTGCAGATCTGTCTGTGTGTTTTGGATTAAAATTCCCATCATCCCTTACTTAGCCTTGGTTAGTGCTGCCTACACGCCTGGGAGGGGAAGGTCAACAACAATGAGAGAAGATGGTTCCTACCCCAATTTTAGAAGGACTAAGGAAAGTCTTATTCTTTGTGAAAATGGATACCATATCTTTCATGATCAAGTATATTGCTGTTGCAGGCATATTTGTTGCGGTAGGCAGTATTCAAGTGGTGGTACAAATATCTTACTTTTTTAACCCCAACAATTTTGTATTTGAAACTTGCATAATAGAATATTTATAACCCTTGCTTTCTATAGCATATGGAGAAATTCTGTTACCAGATGCTTCCTCATAGCGGTAAAGCACATTTTAAGGGATAAGGGGACTCATTGATCGTATTTTGGATAGCTGCTGTAAGACAAAGGCAACCATCAGATTCCACAGTACAGGTAGTCATTCTTCTACATGTTCCAAATTGGTCTTCCCCAGTTTGATAGTTCTGGGAATGTGTGGGAGAGCATTTTCCCAAAGGTTTGGAATCTTGGGAATTGTAGTCCTATCACAGTTGGGGAAGGTTAAAGGGACTTCTAATGGATGAAACATTGGATTTTATTCTGAATGCAAGCATATCCTTTACTTAAGTGATTTGGTGCTATCTTAATGAAAGGGCTGTTGCCTTAATCTTTGATCTCTATTTAGGGCAGCCCTAAATAGTGGCAGGTCATTATCAACAAGGCATATGAACCTCACCCAAGACTGGTCATTCAGAAGAATTTGCAAAGCCAGTTATACCAGTCTAGTTTGGAACTAACACAGCAAAAAGAAATAGCTAGCTAGTCTTTTCTAGGGCTACAGTGGTATACAGGAGGTATGAGCTTTCCTGGGATTCTTGGGAAGTGGAAGAGCTGTGTATCACCAACCTAACAATGCAAATATTGTTCAAAGCGCTGGAATTTCTTTCAGCAGTTTTATTTGGATATTTTAAAGCAATGTTTTGATTTTCTCCTGTCCCTTGAAAACAGATGTTGCAAATCCCATATCCCCTGGTTTGCTGGTATGTCCCCCTCTTGTCTAATGTGTAGATACAGAGAAATGTGGCACAAGACAAAATAAGCTAATACACACAGATTTTCCTTGAGGTAGTCTTAATAAGCTTATATGGCTGTCCATCTACCAGAAGGAACTATGGGCAGCAGACAGGAATCAAAACCACAATATAATTAAAACATTTAAAGCAACATTGAGGCCGATTAAACTTGCATCCCTCAACCATACCATCAACGTCCCAGCCCCATTGCCTGAGAGAAAAGCCAGGGTCTTCACTGCTTTCTGATGACCGACCACCAGAATTGGGGCCAGCCATACTTCTGGGGTGAAGCTGTTCCGTAAGGCAAGTGCCATGACAGAAGGCACAGGGAAGACTGCTATTGCAGTCTTTCTCATAGGTTGATTTCCAGATGTGCAGGGTTACAGCTGTCATCACTGAACAAGATCATTGGGCAGGTAGGCTGAAGATTACTGGTTTAGTCTATATCATGCAGAGACAGGTAGGTAGGTAAAGCTGAAATTGAACTGCAATGAATGTTACAGAATGAATGGGAGGATGCTAGCTGTATGCAATGGAGAAAATCTGTTCTGATATTTTGAAGAATACTACAGGGAAGATAAATACAGAATTCCCTTTCCACGTTCTTTTAAGCATTTTAGTCACTGATCAACATCACATTTCCAGATAATGATACATGATATTAGGAGGGGGTGGGGGGAGACTACAAGTGATTGGAAGGAGCCCTGTTTAAAGCCCTAGAGAACTGGTTTGGTCTAATGGTTAAGGCATCAAGCTAGAAAGCTGGAGACTGAGTTCTAGTCCCAATGTAGGCATGAAAGCTGGCTGGGTGACCTTGGGCATGTCACTCTCTCAGCCCAGCTCACTTCAAAGGCTGGTTGTTATGGGGGAAATAGGAGGAGGAAGGTGTGTTGGATTATGTTTGCCACCTTATTTGTAAAAAATAGTAAAGGCAGGATATAAATAAACATTTTTTAAAAAAAAAATACTAGGATGCATCGAATGTCATTTTGTTGGAATTGATTATCTAGTTGCTCCACCCGTCAAGAGAGATCCTGAAAGTTTTAAGACCTGCACCTTGTAGAATATTTAATCCTTTTGATTCATGAGTTAAAACTTGATTTCATTGTACTTTCAGTCCCAACTGAGGGTGCCTACCTTTGCTTCTCTTTGCGGTTCATGTTTGTTTGTGATACTCCTTTGAAGTAACTTATTTATGGTTAGGTTGTTGGCGATGGTATAACTTCTTTGTTGCTGAATCATGTGAAACTGGTTAGTTTATAAATACATTAAAATAGCAAGAAGGGCAAAAGAATACTCAAGAGAAAATATATTTGCATGTTTAAATGTGTCAGGGCACAGAACTTTAGACCTAGCATGTTGAGTCCTGAAACAGCACTATGAAGTACAGGGCGTCTGTAGAATCTGCTATGACTTTAGATGTCTTTTTTAACAGGAAGGCAGCATGGCAAAGACAGTCTACCCACAGATGTTCACCAGAATGGTAAAATATAATCACCCAGTGGAGGGTGATCATTTCTCCAAATGCCAGATTGTTGTGACTAAGGCTAGAAGCACTACCTTCTAACCAGCAGGTGTTTGCATTCTGGTGAAATATACCCTTTAAAAAGTCCCAGACAAACTCTACTACACTAATGGAACTTTTCACTTCCTTTCCTTTTCTTCTCTCCCACTTCCCATCCAAGTTTTGACTGTAGATAGTAAGCAAATTGCAAAACTAAATATACTACTGGGGGGAAAGGTACACATTTTCTCATGCATGGCCCTACAGAGTTAAATTATAATCAAAGTATACATAAATATGCTTGGTTCTTAGGAAGCAAAGCTTCCTCACCTGCTGTTTTAACAATTACAGCTATGGCTTTGTAGCTGGCAAAACCTCCAGTCTCCCTTCCCTGCAAAAGTCCACACAGAGGCAGAAGAGGCAGAACAAAAGAATCAGAGGTTATTTTATTTCAAGAACAAGTCTTCTTAAAATTATGTACAATCGGGGTTCAGAAGAGCAGCACGGGACTGCAGGCATCAGAGCTGGGATCAGCCTCAGTCCAGGATCAAAGGAACAAAGCAAGGGAGAAATGGAAAGGGTGGTTTGGAGAGCGCTCACACTCATGTAAAATAAGTTTCCCCCAAGAGGGGAAGAACAAAGTGAGATACCCGAAGCAGGTTCTTCTCTGCTCCATGCTGAGGCACAGCATCTAGATCCACCATCACCCTCCACACATGCCTGTTAACACACAGGAAGATGAGAGTTTCATTTTACTGATCCTTCTTGTAAACCACTGCTGCTATCCCTTGCCTTCCAAACGATTCCTTCTGCCTCCTCTTCAGACATTTCCCTGGCACCTATCCCACATGAATCCCAACAACTAGCTACTGACCAAAATGAAAATCGTTGCCAAAATGTATTCTTCAGTGCAACCCAAGAAAGACCCCGGCCTGTTGATCAGGCTAAATGGGACTGTTGAAGGGCCAAGGTCATCTAAGCACCATGTCCACCCAAGCAGAGATACCTGTGAGACAAGAAGGGTGGTTCCTTTTTGTTGGGCAAAGAACGGGCAGGAAACCCACCCTCAGATATGTCCTGTAGCAGCTACCAACCAAAGAAAGAAAGAAAAAGTGTGAGAGAGAAACAGACATGCCGGTATTTCTCCACTGCTCTGAGAGTCTAGCTCAATGCAATTAGATCTTGCCATAGAAAACCAAAGCCCACTAAATTCATCCTGTCTAACAGGGAAGGGGTAGGAGCTGGAGAAAGTCAAGGTATGCACAGATGCTTCCCTGGAGGCAGAATGATGAGTCCTTGCCCTGCTCTTCCACCAGCCACCTGAGACACCCCTCCTTTCTGCAGTAAGTGCCCCCTAACTCCAAACATCCAAGGAGTATCGGCCCTTGGTCATCAATTTCTTGACATAGTCCACAGCCTGCTGCTGGTTCATCTTGCCATATTCAGCTACAATCTCGTAAAAGGTATTCTGAACATCCCGGGCCATGTTGCGTGCATCACTAGAAGGAGGGAAAAAAATAGAGAGTAAAGGGTAAGTCAGACAGTGAAGAGCAGTGGCTAGAAATCAAGGGAGATAAAACTCAATGAGCAGGCTTGGAGAAATGGCATCTTGCCAATTTCAGAGAACTCGGGTGCAGACAAATTCTGCCTTTCAACCCTGTGGAGGAAAACAGAATCTAAAGATGGGCAGGTGCAAGGTGAGGACTATAATATTTTATAGATCTAAGTGACACAAGCACACTAAACGTCCAGTTGCATGCAGAAGGTCCCATTTCAGTCCCATTTATTTCCAGGCAGAACTAGGAAATGTCCCCACTTGAATTTCCCTCCTCCCAAAATTGTGCCATTTATCTACTGATTGGGACAGGGAAACAGAATTCCTTCAACTAAGCCAGTTTGATAGGACCTGTAGTCTCCATGGATAGTTGCTAGGTCAGCTGCTGGGTTGGAATGGCATAAGAAAGCTTCTTAGACGTATAGTTGGCTATTTCTTGAAACAAAATCAAAGCTTCTCTTGATGAAGTTAAAGACTGACGTTTGTGGGAAGACAGATGGGCACCATATTAGGAGACTGACTGACATTCAGTCGTCATATCCAGGGAAGTTCAACCACTTCCCTAACTTGAATTATTTTGAATATTTTTGCGCTTTCGGCAAATTCTCCTGCAAATTCATATTGATAATTTACATACTTTGCAACCTTTCCTGATACCCTCAGATATTAATACCAGAATTTCCAGCCAGCACGGCACTGCTGTTTTCTTTCTAACTCTTCTGCCCCAGGGACAAAATTACTAATTACTTGTTTTCAAGTCAATTTCTGACTGCTCGCTGCTGCAAGAACACCTGTGAACAAGAAGAGCCTTGCCATCCTTACCCGCACACGTAGATGTGACCGTTTCCTTCGCTGATCAACTTCCAGACATGCTCCTTGTTCTTTTTTAGCAGGTGCTGCACATAAATCTGAAAGAGACAAAACTGGGTGTCAACGGGGCCTTAAGAGCTGCGTATATCGTCTGTGTCTCCTTCGCCATAAAGACTGGCATCTACTTTTTTTTTTTTTTAAAGGTAGATATGAGGACTGCTTTTGAAAAAAATAAAAATGGCTAGTCCAAAAATCAGCTGAACCAGACTGACAGCAGGGAATGACTTAGGAAATGGAAAATGTCTTTATCAATGTTTTCTAGAATTATGGAAAACACGGGCATATTTGGTTCTTTTTTCTCAACAGAAGATGATTATCCAAGCACAAAATATACAAACAGCCCATTTTTCAAGCAGACCAAGCCCAACAGGACAAGTGAATGCAAATGCCCACTGATGGTGGAACGTTTAGATAGAACAGGCTTACCTTTTCTGGCTGGTCCCTCGAGAAAGCCACATTGAGTTGAGTAAGGGCTCCTTCTTTGACAAATTTGGCAAGTTCTTCTTTGTAGATGTAGTCCTCCTTCTCGTGTCGGCAGCCAAAATACAGCACAGTCTCCCCAACCTCCTTGCCTAGAACACAAAGACATATATTCCTCAGTTCAGAGCTGCTGAGTGACCTTGTGTATCCTTGCAACAAAGAGCAACCTGAATGTGTTTCTTCGAATCTGAGCTCTAGTTCAGACAATATAACTGTTACTGACAAAGCAGTTTGGGAAATCACAAAACAGAAATCATTGAAGATAAAAATATGAAAGCTTTTTGTTTACAGAAGGGATAAACGTGAATTGGTTTGCAAAAAAAATCATTCACAGACAAATCAAAGATGGATTTTGCAAGCTGCCCAAAGTCTGCTGGAGTGTGTGGCCATAACCAGATGATGGTGGTGGTGGTGGTGGTGGTGGTGGTGGGGAGGAGGAGGAGGAGGAGGAGGAGGACGACGATGACGACAACGACAACGACAACGATGATTTACAGCAATTATACAAGGTGATACCAGCAAGAATGGACGGAAGCTTTACCTAGCTGAGGATCCAAGTTCTCACCCCAATTAGCCAGCTATCAGACAACTGTTTTAGGGAGGCCTTGAAGCAAGACACAAAAGCCATTGGGCACACACATTTAAGGCCAGAGTAAAAAGTGGTCAAGATGCTTGATTCAATGCAGGGAGACTTTAATTCAAGCCCCCACTCAACCACACAGCTCACCAAGCAGGCTCTGAACCAGTGACTCTGTCAGTTCAAGTTGCTTCACAGGGTGATTGTTTGGATGATAATGAGACAAGGTAACTCATATAAGTTGTCGGGAAAGAAATGTAACGACTTAAGATAAACAGCCTACTACTGCTTCTGCAGTGAATGCTCTTACTTTGCCACCATAGCTAACAGTCTGTGGATTTCGCTGTCTTGCTTTCCAAGCAATTTAACCTGGGGCCCCATTGTTGCTCAGGGGGCCAATCTGAGCTGAGCACTCACCTTGTTGTTTGAGCCAGCCCCGCTCCTGAATAAAACCGATGAAGGGAGCGATCCCTGTGCCTGGCCCAATCATGAGGACAGGAGTGTTAGGCTTGAAGGGCAGCCGGAACTGGGATTTCCGGACATACAAGGGCACGGTGGATTTGTGCCCATTCTCATTGGGTTGCTTGTTCTTCAGCCAGTTAGTAGCCACCCCTTTGTTTACTCGGTCCGTTTTGGTAGTGTACTCCACGACAACGGAACAGATATGGATGGAGTTTGGGTGTACCTGGAGAGGTGGTGAAATGCAAGGAAGAGCCATCAGGAGCTTTTAGAGACAGCAGCTCTAAAGTCCTAAATTACATTTACATCACACACTTTGCTTAGTGACAGAATTAATCTCTGTCCAGGGTTCAGACTGAATCATAAACAAACCAAATGAACTGAGGGCACGGAACATGCTGAGCTAACCAAAGTTAAAAGAAAAAAACAGAACAGAGTAACTGGAAGGGACTGGACTTGGAGGTCTTCCAGTCCAACACCTGCTCAAGCAGGAAACCCTATACCAGTGGTGGCGAACCTATGGCACGGGTGCCAGAGGCGGCACTCAGACCGCTCTCTGTGGGCACGCGCGCCGTCGCCCCAATCCTAGGCCTTCATCTGGGTTTTATAAAACCTTTTCACTTTAAGCCTTCGCCGCCGTGTGCAAAAAAAAAAAAAGTTCAATCAATCAGTCAATTTCAACTTCTTGCGGAAAAAAAAGATCTTGCAAAACTGGAATTGATTGATTGAACTTTTTAGTCCCACCCAGTCTGCCATTACCACTGCAGCCACGCCCACCCAATGGGCCACACCCACCCGGCACCCAACAATGCATAAGTGGGTTTTGGGTTGCAGTTTGGGCACTCGGTCTCTAAAAGGTTCACCATCACTGCCCTATACCATTTCAGACAAATGATTGTCCAATCTCTTCTTAATAATAATAATAATAATAATAATAATAATAATAATAATAATAAATAATAATAATAATAATAATAATAATAATAATAATAATAATAATAATAATAATAATAATAATAATAATAAAGTTGGAAGGGACCTTGAAGGTCATCTAGTCCAACCCCCTGCTCAGGCAGGAAACCCTATACCATTTCGGACAAATGGCTGTCCAGTCTCTTCTTAAAAACTTGTACAGACAAGAACTGTGACTTGGGTTTCCTAGGAGTACAAGGAGGCAGAGAAGCCCAGAACTGAGAACTAGATTCCGACTTCAATACTGAAAGATAGTAAGGTTCAAATACAAGTTTCTAGTGAAATATGACCACAAAAATATGCTCAATATTTAGGCAATGTCTCAGTGGATTTTCAGACATCAGAAAAAAACCGAGTAAGGGAGATAGGCAACCTTGTAGACCAGGGGTAGTCAACCTTGGCTCTTTTATGACTCGTGGACTTCAACTCCCAGAATTCCTGAGCCAGCACAGCTGGCTCAGGAATTCTGGGAGTTGAAGTCCACGAGTCATAAAAGAGCCAAGGTTGACTACCCCTGTTGTAGACCATCCAGTCCAAACCCTTGCTAGATGCAGGAAATCCAGAATTACAACACATCCGGGGAGTTGTCCTGTCTTGGCTTGACGGCCTCTCTCTAATGAGGTGGTACAGAGTCCTCAAGTTTTCAGATCGATTGCTTGATTATGAGCCATCAAGTTGGTTTCAATTCTTGGCAGCCACATGGATAGATTTTATCCATGATGATCTGTTCCTAATTGGTTCCAATTTTTGAACTGTTCTTACTGAAAACTGAATGTTAAAGAAACTTTAGACTATTCGGCTGACTTTTCTGTATATAAAGATCCTGAAAACTAGATCTTCCTTTCAAACAGCAGGCAACAAATAGTTGCCTTCTTACATATGGCAGCTCTTTGGGTTTTGAAGAGCATTTTCCTGATCTTTTCTTCTCTCTCCATCTGCTCTCCATACCCAGGACCATTTGTTGCCTTCATTTGAACCCAGTTTGCCACAAACCTTTTCTAGTGCTCAGAACTTGGCACAGGTCTAACCAGCGTTAAATACAACAAGACCATTACTTCCTTTGGTGGAATTAACATAGGATGAAAAAAATCTTCTTCACATTAGGGAAGATCACGAGGAGGCAGTGCCGTCAGCATTTTCGTGCCTTTTCCATCATTCCTTGCAATTAGTGAAATCATTAATTTCACCCCCTTCTTTTACAAATCATTTCTTTCTAATAAAACATTTGTAAGAGCTGTAACCCAACTCCTGACATCTTTAAACTTCTCATCAATGACTGTTCAGGTTGTGACATTGCAATAGGGCAGTGGTTCTCAACCTTTTTAATGCCGCGACCCCAACCGGTCGTAAGTCGAGGACTAAACCGGTCGTAAGTCGAGGACTAAACCGGTCGTAAGTCGAGGACTACCCAACCGGTCGTAAGTCGAGGACTTTCCCTGCCCGGGAGCGCCGCACATGCGTGGTTCCGCCCCCTGCGCCGGCCGAGGCGTAGCTGGCAAACGGCAGAGACGGAGCAGGCCGACCACCAGCTGGCCCAGCCCAAGGGAGGTAAGGCACCCGCCGGAAAAGGGGGAAAAAATGGCAGACAAAAAATAATGGCGGACAAAAAAAATGGCGGACAGCCTTGCTTGGCGACCCCCGTGAAATGGTCGATCAACCCCAAATGGGGTCCCGACCCACAGGTTGAGAACCACTGCAATAGGGAGATTCATTGTTGCTAAAAGTGAGGGGGGAAGACTCACACAAAATATCAACTGTCATTCCAGCTAGCCTAGGAAAAGTGAAAGGTCATTTTCGACTAAGGCAAAAACCTAAGGACTGGGTCTGGGCGGGTAGAAGAACTAAAGTACACATGTTGTAGTTTAAAAAAAGGTAACAGAAAAAATTACACTGGGTTGTCAAGCAGGAGAGATCTTGGCATGCCTTGCCAGTGTGCTCACCTTGGATGTGGAAGCGATGGAGTAATAGCGGGCTTGAAGACGGGGAAGCAGTTCACAAAGGTGGTCAATAGGAGGCCGCAGAGAAGGTGTGTCCTGCAGGATAGCCAGGATATTCCTCCGGGACTCAACAACCCAGCTGAGATACAAAGTCTGGATCAAGCAAACATTTATGTTAGGGGATAAAGTGATCCATGTGGATTTATTTTCAAAAAAGGTCAGTTCTAGACAAATCAACTCTGGGCTTAAGGTCTCTCTTTACTTGATATACTCAGGAGGGGCTTTGGGCTGTAACTTCCATCCACCCTAGATTGCATAGCATAACAGTTACATCCAGTGTATCGGGAGGATGGGAAATAATGGAAGAGTGCTCTAAGTCAGGGCTTTTCAACCAGTGGTACGAGTACCACCTGTGGTACATTGGCACCTGACAGGTGGTACGTGACCATCCTAGAAAAGTGGTAGCGGGGGAGGGGAATGAGCTGAACTGGTGGCAGCACCGCACAAGATGGCTGGAGTTGCAGGGCTGTCAGGGCTCAGCGGAAGCGCCAGGATCAGTGCCACTTTCCAGCTGATTGGGGCTCTGGGGCTATCGGGGCTCAGTGGAAGCGCCAGGATCAGCGCAAGGCTCCAGCTGGAGCTCGGCGCTGATCCTGGTGCTTCTGCTGAGCCCTGAAGAAGCACCAATCAGCTGGAAAGCAGCACTGATCCTGGCGCTTCTACTGAGCCCAGAAGAAGCGCCGATCAGCTGGAATGTTGCCTTACCTCCAGGGTCTTGTGATTTACATTCAGATGCTTGGCAACTGATTCATATTTATGATGGTCACAGTCTCCCAGGGTCATGTGAAGTGACCAAAACCTGCTGCAACCACCCAACAGATGGGGGGAATAAAAACCAACCACACCACACACCACCCCCACTGCCAATCCTCAACAGAAATGCTCACAATGAAAACCTCGGACAGGAGGAAGAGCGCCGCCGGGCGGGCAGGCAGGTGTCTTGCTCGGCTGTGGCTTGGGGGGCACTTTTTTCAGTGCCACTGTAACTTCGAACAGTCACTAAGTGAACTGTTGTAAGTCGAGGACTACCTGTACTTCATCACTTTTTTCCTTTTTTTTTTTTTGGGTCATCAAGTTTTTGACACCTTGCTAGGCGACTGGTGGTACTTGGATATTGCCATATCCTAAAAGTGGTACAATGGGTGAAAAGGTTGAAAAGCCCTGCTTTAAGTTAATTGAGGAAGAACGACTGCAAGGGCTGGCTTAGCAGAAGACAACTGGCTACTTCCTATCCTACCAAATCTGATGTGTAGGCACCACCATGTGGAGATTCCCAGTCCTGCTTTTTAAGTTTCGAGTCATCATTCAGGATGGGATTTTCCATGGGCTAAAACAGCAATACTGATAACCCAGACACTGTCAATCCCTATTCCATTCCATTTCTGCCTTACCAGAAGAATAGACTAGGAGAATCTAAGTGAGACATGGATCAAGCATGTCTATCTTCCCACTTGGCATTTCACCCTTGAAAACAGCTTCTGTACTATTTTGCTTGTCTGATTCAAAGAAAATTGGAAATCCCCTATGTCTACCAATTCCAACAAGTTCTCCTTCAAAGGCTCAATGTAGGATTTTGCAGATCAGGGCTGCAAAAATACAGAGGACCACCAGATGGCAGTATACTGAGTTTTTGCCTTTATCTTTGCCACCATCTACTGGTGGCCTGGTTTGCTGCAACCCAAATTTGGTGGCACTAACCACAGATGACATTTTGGTAACATTACGTGAACGCAGATCAGTACCCACCTTGCCTTCAGCAGAGGAGGAGGCCATCTTGCGCAGTTTCTCCTGTTCACTGGCATTTGTGGCATATTGAGCCAACTCATAGAGAACATTAGTGCGTGGTGGATTAGTGATATCCAAATAGTAGGTCAGGGCTGTGCGGTATGAAGTTGGGCAAGGGAACGGATGCTTCTTGTTGGATTCCTCTGTAGAGAAGAGAAGAGAGAATGAGTTCAGAAATTCAAATATAAATCTCCAAATCTTGCATAAAGAGCCCGAGCAACAATCCTGACAATTCTAACTGAGACTGAAAGGTTAAGATCAACCACAGCTTTCATAGTCATAACCAATGACTAACAAACTGAGCTTCCACCACTGTGATGCAAAGACAAAACATCAGCTTTCTAACAGGTCATATTCTAATCTTCTCCAACCTAGCATGGACCCAGCTAAGAACTATAGGAGCTGAAGTTCATACACCTGGATGGCATTCATACAGGGAAGGTAATCTACTCAGTTCTTAACTCTGCTCTCAGCTGGACAATTCTGTTGCACCAATGTTGTTCTACTGCTTTGGTAGTTATGGAGACCAGATCCATGTGCCCCAGTGCACAATGCAGGCTGGACAGGTGGGCAAAAACAGGACAAAAAAAAATTCATTAAAGCATCCCATTTCCAAAGTGTTCGTGTGAGATAAGGTCACCTTGCAAGGGGAAAGAAAGATCTCATGTGATGAAAGAAACCAGCACACTTGAAATCTGAGAAATAATCACATTAGGGCACACAATGCAACAGAACAAACAGTTCGCTAAGCTGAAATATGAAACAAAGGAGGAGTCCTCAGTTCAGTGTTTACCACCTCCTCCCTTGCCATCCACACTGTAACACAGACACAATAGCAATGGCTCTGTTAAGAGCGTAGGCGGCAGCGCTAAAAGCTGCCAACTGCTGAGCCTAGAATCTATTGGAGATTCAGCTGGAAGACTCATTCGGTAACCCCCAAAATGCAAGTGAAGCATGTCTGCCCCCATCAGCTAATACATATTCCCAACAGGCTTAGCAAGTTTGGCAGGTCTCCCCACTTTAAATGTTGCAGCCTCAAGATTCATAAAGAGGGCCGAATAAGACTGCAGAGTATCTTAATCGAGCAACCTGATTGGGCAATTGGATGTAAACGCCCTTGAAATCAGGTGTGGAAACTAGTTCTGCCAGAAATGAATCCCAGCTTCAAATAGTTGCTCTGGCACAGATTGGAATTATGCCAGCATGAAACTTTTTGCTGCAGCAACTGTCAAAAAATGAGAACTGTCTGTGAAAAGCAAAGTACACTCTTAGCTATGTGCATCTCTGCCAGGGGCTCTTTTGATAAAAATGACAGGAAGGCGTCTAATGCTTTACAGTTATTGGGAACAGCACATTCCATCAGCCACAGTTTGTATGGTAAAGAAGAATGGGGATGGTTGCTCAAAAGATCTGATAAAATAGGGAGAAACATTTTGCACCGTCAAGTTTTCAAAACAAAAAAGCTCATAAACAAAGAGGGCGTCTTTATATACTCACCATCTAAATTGTTTAAGGAGATCACTGCATCCAAATCAGCACTAAGTATTTCACCCAGTTGATTCACCAGTGAAGTATCATTGGCTGGATATACAGCAATATGGTCTCCAGATTCATACCTGGGAAAGAAAGCAAGAGGCTGAGTTTTTAAATCATGTAAGGTACAGTTTAACTATGGTCTGTTGAATAAATCACTGCTGTCTGCATCCATACAACACGCTAAGCCAAAACAAAAGCATATTATGGTTTAGTGAACCACAGCCAGATAGTTTAGTCTGAACCAGGTCACTGAAATACATCTTTGGATTCACAATCCTTGTTAAAGGTCCCCACAAAGCCTGGGAATTCTTTAAGAGTATTAATCCAATAGCATTTCATCTCTATTACAATGAAGTCAGATCTTTTAAAGCTCAAGGAGGCAAATCCTTTGACACAGATTGAAGGCTGCATTCACACAATGTGTTTCAGTTAGTTATTGAATTTATCCATAAAGATAGTCCTCGCTTAATGACCACAATTGGGACCAACAACTTCTTTACCAAGTGACATGGTTATTAAGCAAGACATCACATGACTGCAACTTGCGATTTTACTGCCAGTTTCTCCATCAACTGTTTGTTGGAAGCTGGCTGTGAAGCGCACAAATGCCTGCCAGTTGATTAATGCCCAAATGTTTATCTCACATGATCACAGAGACACTACAACAGTCATAAATGCAAGGGCTGGTTGTTAAGTTACTTTTTCAGCCCTATTGTAACCTTGAATGGTTGCTAAATAGGGCAGTCATTAATCAAGGTCTACTTGTACTCAGAGTTTGTGCAATGCAATGAACTAATAATTAATCAATTGTGTTACTTAATACAATGTGCTAATCCACACACAAAAAAATAATTTAGGTTATCCATAACCAAGTTTAACACGTTGTACAAACGCAGCCTCTAACTCTTTAACTGACCTGGTTAACTATGTGTTTTGTCAACACAGCCATTAAGCCTGTGTTTAAAGCAAGCTTCTTCATTCCAGTGCCCTGCAGCTTTGATGATTCCAGAATCTCCAAAATTCCCATTTACCTGATTTTAGACCCAGTGATGTCCAGTTCATGATGCACTAGGTGCCTCTCTCCACCTTGGTTGAGCTTCCGGTTCAAAGTAACTGGGGCCAAATAGGGATTCTTGGCATCAAATGGTCTAGAAGGAACCCCAGGAGACATATCTGGTTAATGACTCGAATGGTTTATTGCACTGCAATTGGGTCTTCTGAACACATACTGAAGGAGGTCCTGGCAAGACAGGGCCCCAAAAGCAACAGTTTGCAATGATATCCATGCTATGAAGCCCTCTGCCCATCCACCCCTGCCCCAGTATGCCAGGCACTCTCTCTAGTGGATTTCTATAGAGCAATTCATGCAATACCTTTTTATATCATCTTTCTTTTTCTATTTTGTAAATCACCAGGAGCTGCTTGAGCAACTATACCAAGTTTGCTTCCACATAGCTCTACATAGCATCAACCGTCCTTCAGAATTTAAAAAAAATGAAACCAATAGCTAAAATATCATGAGATTCTGGTGTCTTCATGAACGCTCATTTGCTTTTGACTAAATGGAAAAAAAAAATTGCTGAAGTTTTCTACCCGCCCATTATATCCACTGCTCTGATAGCACATCTAATGCGGAAGTCACACACTAAAGTAGGAGCAATTGAGACTCCTATAGTTTGGCCACAATTAGCTGTCTCCCAGGTAGCTCTTTTCCATGGAGGCTCCCTTTGTTCTTTCTTAAAGGAAAACTTCAGAAAACTGTGAGCGTCTCGTGATCCTACCATTTTTCACCTGCCCTTGTTACAGGAAGCAGTTTTCAAAGACTGTATGGCAGCCACCCAGCAGCCACTCAGTCCACCAAGACTGGGTGCAATTTAGTAATATTTCTTTAATATACAGTTGTTCACAAATGGACATTCTTATTCACAACTGGATGAGGGCTTCCCCTTGTTAAGAACTCTCCTTAAGTTACTGCACCCCTTTTCATGGGGATTTCTCTAAATGGGATTTTAAAGAGAAGAGATTGCTTCTTGAATTGTATTGTTTTTATTGTCTGTGTGCCCTGCTGATTTCATATACCACTCTTTGTCCCTTTAGGAATAAGAAGGGAAAGTAATAATAATAATTAAGTAGAAGATGGAGGAGAAGCAGCAGCAGAAGTTCTAATAACACTAATAAAGGGAGGAGGAGGAGGAAATAGTAATAATTTTAAAAGGAAGCAGGAAGAAGAGAAGGAACTACAACAGAAGAAAAACTATTACTGTTACCACTATTATTGTGATAACGAAGATACATTTACAGTTTTCCTTGTAAGGGAAATTCAAATATTTCAATACAGTCAAGATTTTATTGTTGCAGTTTGAGAAATGCTTATAAGCAATTCAGCCTCTACCTGTGGTGTGGAATGTAGTCTAGTCTGGATTCCCAAAAGGAAGGGACTGCATTCCAGAGGGCAAAGAGGCAGCAAAGCTTAGACAGTTTGGCCAAGAGAATGAGAATTAAGAAGGCTCCTTCCTAGCAATTCTCATAGTATATCTATGGTGATGCAAACGGTTGCATTCGTTTGGCAGGACTTCTGTCTATAGATGAAGTACAATAAAGGAAATTCCACGTGTCTTTCCTGGTTGGGGATGGGGGGGGGCGCCACTAGCTAATGCTTGGAGGGTTTTGACCTTGCATGCCTTGTTTGTCTCCGTCTCCCTTTTGGTAACTTACGGTTTCTGGTTCTCATAGCTCTTGAGGCGTCCCATTTCACCTATGTAAACTTTGGCTGGGGCAATGTCTTTGTGAACCACCAGCTCGTACTGCCGAATGCTAGAGAAAAAAAGAAAGGAAATAAAAATTTGTGTTAGAAAGTCAGCTTGGTCTAGTGCAGTGGTGGCGAACTTATGGCACGGGTGCCAGAGGCAGCACTCAGAGCCCTCTCTGTGGGCATGCGCGCCGTCACCCCAGTCCTAGGCCTTCAGCTGGGTTTTATAAAACCTTTTCGCTTTAGGCCTCCGCCGCCGTCAGCAAAAAAAAAAAAAAAAAAGTTCAATCAGTCAATTTCAACTTCTCGCGGCGAAAAAAAAGATCTTGCAAAGTTGGAATTGATTGGTTGAACTTTTTAGTCCCACCCAGTCTGCTGTTACCACTGCAGCAACGCCCACCCAATGGGCCATGCCCACCCAATGGGCCACACCCACCCAATGGGCCACACCCACCCGGCACTCGACGATGCATAAGTGGGTTTTGGGTTGCAGTTTGGGCACTCGGTCTCTAAAAGGTTCGCCATCACTGGTCTAGTGGTTAAGGGACTAGGCTAGAAAGTACGACACCATGAGTTCAAGTCCCACTTTAGCCATTAAAGCCAGCTGAGTGAATTTGGGCCAGTCACTCTGTCTCAGTCCAACCACCTCACAGGATTGTTGTTGTGGGGAAAATAGGAGAAAGGTAGGCTGGATATGTTCATTGTCTTGAGTTATTTTTAAAAATAATAAAGGCAGGGTACAAATAAATAAATAGATGCTGGGTTTTCAATTTCAGGAGTCAGAGTGGGAGGGAGCTCATATTGCCACATGGTGAACCTGGAGGCAGTCATTAAGGGACTCCCCCATGATCAGAGCAGAGCCACAAGGCTGGGGGGTTTTTTCTGTCCTCCTTCTACCTGCCTTATTTTTCCAAGAGCAGTTTATCATAGGTTACATGATGGGAGTGGATAGAGCCACCATCTTCTCTCTTTGCTGGCACCAGGCAAAACTGCTCTTGCTAGAGCTCAGAACTGCTTACTTGAAGACTACTTTGGAAATGAAGCTGAGAACCACCTGTGCCCCAACCTCCTCTTTGCAGAAGGTGTACCAGTGGTTCCCAAGCTCTCTTCTCTTACTAGTTGCTATTCCACACTGACCTGGATTCATCTCCTGTGGCTTCCACGCCAAAATGTTCACACACTGCTGGCCAAAACTGTTCACGCCAAGTGATGAAATCTTCTTCCAAGCTGTTGGAAACAGTGAAGGGGGAGATGAGGAAAACCAAAGGCATCATATTCAATATCCAGTATACAGATTGAAGATTCTCAACCTCAGCAACGTTAAGATTCCAACTTCCCATTAGCTGTGGAATTCTGGGAGTTGAAGTCCACACATTTTAAAGTAACTAGGGCTGAGCAACCCTGATCCAGATCCTTCACCTTATCATCCCTTCTGACTTTATAAGGAAGAGCTGATTCAATCATGTAGCCCTCTGATCAGTTGCAGAAATGGCAACGTCAGTTCTATTGGCATTTTGTATGGGAGGTCAAAGGCCAAATCCAAAAGACAGTCCTGTAGCTTTAAAAACTGCATTCAGGAGGAAGTTCAACTGATACTACTCTTGCGTAAATGTATTGCTTTACTTGTTGAGCTGGATCTGGCATTTTACACAACAAACAAGCTTTACAGAAGGGTTTGGAAGAGGTGCTAATTTTTCAGCTTGTAGGCAGTTCCTGACCTTTTGAACAGCAAAATAATAACTGCAGTCCAAAGAAGTAAGCAAGGCTAAAATTATATTTGAGTTCATTTTAATGCAATTAAAAATGTGTCTTATAAAGTGAAGTTAATTAAATTCATAGAGTTTGGTTATTTCAGGGTTCACCTATCTCCCATAGTATCCACCAGCTGATTCAATCTGGGAGGGTTGGTGTGCTGTAGGTTCCTTCAATTAAGCAATGGCATTTATTGAGACCCCAGAAATATGCCTTTTCTGTAGTAATGCCTGCCTTCTGGAATGAGGTTCTCCCAAGATCTGAACAGCCCCCCACCCTGGGGTTACAAAAGAGTCTGAAGGCCTGGCTCTTTATTCAGGCCTTGCCAAGTTTGACACCCCTGACCTAGATTGTTCTCTTTTGTTTTCACCCAGTTTGTTATTCTACCAGCTCTACCCTTTTTGGTTTCTTGTTGTTTTTATTGTTGTGTTTTTCATGCTTAAATTAAAATCTCTAAATTGCCCAGAGCTGCTGGGAATTGGGTGGCATACAGATATAGTAACAATAAGAGTGGAAATAATAATGTTGAAATCATAAATGCAACCATTTTTTTTCCTCCTTATATTAAAAATTATAATTGCATGGTAATTTCAGGAGGGCTCTGCAGGGACACATCCAAGCTTCCTTAGGATTTACTTATATAATAAAATATACAATTAACTATGCATAATATATGCATAATTTAATGTATG